>NW_006921663.1:10643507-10654785 GCF_000298275.1 Orycteropus afer afer | reverse complement strand
GTAAACTGTGGTCAATGACATGAGACAAAGTATATGTGAACTGCTGTATGGAAAGTGAATTTGCTCTGTAAATCTTCACCCAAATAAAAACAAATAAATTTAAAAAAATAAAATAAAATACCCACATTTGGCACAGGACTAGGCAATTTTTTGTTCTGTGTACACGAGGTTGTCAAGGATAATATAAGCCTATTCCACAGCAAGTCACAATAAATTTGAAATAAACATACACACACACTTTCATTGAGTCAATTCTGACCCATAGAGACCCTATAAACCCAATCTTATTGCGTTGATTCAGACTCACAATGTATCTCATTGGGTTTCCTAGGTAGTAAATTTCTTGGGAGTAGATTACCTCAGCTTCCTTCCTCAGAGTGGCTGGTAGGTTTGAACCACCAACCTTCAGATTAGCAGTAAAATGCCTTAGGCACTGTGACAATAATGTTCCTTAGTGACCCTAAAGGAGAGAGTAAAATTGCCCTATAAGGTTTCCAAGGTTGTAAATCTTTAAGAAAGCAGACTTCCATACACATCTTTCTTCCCCAAAGTAACTGGTGGGTTCATATCATCCACATTTAGGTTAGCAGATGAGGGCTTTAACCATTGTGCCATCAGATCTCCTAGTAAAATTCAGTCAGTAGATAAACTCAAGAAAAAATTGACCAATTAGTTACTCACTGGAGTTGTATAAATAAGCAAAAATGAGTCATAGTTACAAACTGTTTAAAATTTAGAACTTTATAACTTGTGCTTGAATCTAAAATTTTTACTTCCATTCTATATAATTATGATTTTTAGTGTTTTGGGAGGTCAAAATAAAATAGCATAAAGTGACAATGAATCAATTAATATTGATAGATATAAAAATATTACCTTCCTAAGCAATTTAACAAAGTGCTAAATGTTCTATGCCACATTTAAGGATTTTAGAATGCAATTGGCAATGAAATAGAGCACGACTGAAAATAATCGTTCTTCCTCAGCATTTAATTACTTCCACTATTATAAGAAAAAAAATATCTTTTTTCAGTTGTGTGAATATTTTTGTTTAAACTGATTTATTTCATATATATATATATATTTTTAAGTTTACCAGGAGAAGTCAAAAGACCAATAATGAAAATAATATGTTCTTATGTTATTTATTGAATTTAGAAGATACTAAGTGGAAAACTCCTACAGTATTATTCATTATTAATCACTTATATTACTTCTTACTTTCTCAGCTATAAAATAACTTAGATCCATCACTTCCTCCTATTGTAGTTCCTGGTCCTTATCAAATCCAATTACCTTACGCCTCCAGGAGATTTGAGAAAACACAGAAAATATGTCAAATCACCCTAAAGCTGTGCCCTATATATCCTCTACTTTATGTGTAGTCTCATGGTCTTTCTGGCTCACTATATATTCAAACAGTGACATATGCCTCCTGGGGTCATGCAACATTCTGTTCCTCAACAAGTAAAGAGCCCTAATGTGAATGTTTAGATGAAGAAAAAAACTTCCACCTCTTAGGCTTATCCCTCACTGTACTCTATAACTCTCGTTCATTCATTCAAAGAATTATAAATTGAGAATTTAGTAAGTTCCAGGTACTGTTCTATATCACAGATATAAGGAGCATAACCATAACCTTTTCGTCTGTAATTAATATTCTTATGAGTGGAAACAAAATTAAATGAATAACACTGTTTTAGATAACAATAGTGCAGTAAAAAAATTAAAGGAGAAGAAATAGGCTGCCAGGGACTCCCTATGATGGTGATTTATGAGGTGAGAATTAAACGATAAATAGATGGCAAACACAGGAAGATCCCAGGAAACAAATTTTCTAGTTTTGGGTTTGGGAAACCTTGGAGAGGAAAAAAAAGACTGAATTGTTCAATTGAGATAAGGAAAATCAGTGTGACTGAAATTAAACGACTGAAAGGTGAATGGTCTAAAATAACGTTGGTAAGGTAAATGTGGGCAGAATTTATATGTCCCTAGAAGCTGTGATTAGGCAATTCCAATGTTTTGGTTAAAGCTAAGATTACTTTCACAATGACTTCAATAAGTTCACAAGATTATATTTTCCCTGGTATCTGTTGGTATAAGTACCATATGAACCCACCCAAGACAGGAAGCCACCGAAAGAAACCAAGGCCAATGGACAGATCCAGGTAAGGGGAGGGAGGGAGAGTACCCACCCAGGCCGGAAGCAGTAAAAAGCCAGTGTCCACTGCCAGAACAGGTAGGGAGAAGACTAGGAAGTGGGCTGAGAGGTTTGGAACAACTAAGGGGTACAAACTTCCCTGTAAGTTTGTCCTACTGTGGTACTTTAGTGTTGCTGTGAGGCTGGAAGCTGTACCACTGCTGTTTCAAAGGTCAGCAGAGTTGCCCATTATGGACAGGTTTCAGCAGAGCTTCCAGACTGAGACAGACTTAGAAGAAGGAAGAGGCCATCCACTTCTGAAAGAATTGGACTGGGAAAACTTATGAATACCAGGGAAACACTGTCTGATATATTACTCAGCAACTTTATGAATAGCCCTGAAACATTGTCTGATACAATGCCAGGAGATGAGTCCCTCAGTTCGGAAGGCACTCACAATACCACTGGGAAAGAGCTGCATCATCAGAGTAAAACCTTATATGAATAAAGTAAAGCTTTTGGGACCTCCATTTACTGATGTCACAGGACTCAAAATGAGGAGAAACAGCTGCAAACATCTATTAATAATAAGAACATGGACTGTATGAGGTATGAATTTAGGAAAATTGGAAGTTGTCAAAAATGAAATGCAATGCATAAAGATCAATAGCCTAGGCACTAGTGAACGGTAATATACTGGTTTTGGCCATTTTGAATCAGAAAAACATATGCTATACTAGACTGGGAATGACAAATTGAAGAGGAATGGAATGGTATTCATCATCACAAAAGATGTTTCAAGATCATTCCTAAAATACATTGCTGTCAGTGATAGGATGATATCTAGTGCTTAAGGCACTTGAGTGATAACCAGAAGGCTGGCAGTTCAAACCCACCAGCCATTCATCGGAAGGAAGGTGGGGAAATCTCTACTTCTGTATTGATACTGCCTCAGAAACTCAAGGAGGGCTAACTGTGAGTAGAAGCCAACTCTACAGCAGTGAGTTTACAAAGAAAGCCAATGAATACTATTATTATTCAAATTTGTGCACCAACCACCAAAGCCAAAGATGAGGAAATTGAAGATTTTTACTAACTTCTGCAATCTTAAATAGATGGAGCATTCAATAAAGATGTGCTGATTATCACTGGCGATTGGAAGGCAAAAGTTGGAAAAGAAGAATCACAGGGGTAGTTGCAAAATTTGGCCTTGGTGGTAGAAATAACTCTAGAGATCTTGTGAAAGAATTTTGTAAGACCAATGACTTATTCATTGCAAATACCTTTTTCAACAACACAAATGGTGCCTATAAACTTGGACTTCACCAGATGGATTACACAGGAATCAGGTTAACTATATCTGTGGCAAGAGGTGATGTGATGGAGCTCAGTATCTTTAACCAAAACAAGGCCAGGAGATGATTGTGGAACAAACCATCAACTGCTCACATGCAAGTTCAACTTGAAGGTAAAGACAATTAGAGCAAGACCATGAGAGCCAAAATATGACCTTGATTATATCCCTCCTCAATTTAGAGACCATCTAAAGAATAGATTTGATGCATTGAACACCAATGACTGAAAACCAGAGGAATTGTGGGATGACATCAAGTTAGGTAGCCACTAGGCTTAGTGAGCTGACTTTGACTGGTATTGGACATTTTGAATTGGAAAATTTTATGGTCTACTATACCTGGAAGTCAAATTAAAAATGAAGGGCATCACATTCATTTAAAAAAAAAAAAAAAAAAGAACATTTCAATATTTCTCCTGAAGTGCAATGATGTCAGTGAAAGGATAATATTCATACACCTAGAAGGAAGACCAGTAAATATGACTATTATTCAAATTTATGCACTAACCAATAATGCCAAAGATGAAGAAATTGAAGATTTTTACCAGTTTCTCCAGTCTGTAATTGATCAAATTTGCAAACAAGATGAATTGATAATTATTGTTGATTGGAATGCAAAAGTTGGAAACAAAGAATGGTAGGTAGTTGGAAAATATGTCATTGGTGATAGAAATGACATCAGAGTTTGCAAGATATAATTTTGAAATATTAATGAATTATTCACTAGAAATACCATTTTCAACAACACTAGCATCACCTATACACATGGGCTTTGGAATACATAGAAATAGAATACAATACACAGGAATAGAGCCAACTAAATGTTTGGAAAGAGATTGTGGAAAAATTCAATATCATTTTCCATAAAAGGCCAAGATCTGACTGTGAAACAGATTATCAGTTGCTCATATGGAAGTTCAAGTTGAAGCTGAAGAAAATTAATAAGTCTGTGACAGCCAAATTACAAAAATATGTTTATCCAACCTGAATTCAGAGATTAACTCAAAATTAGATTTGGCACATTGAAAACTAATGACCAAAGACCAGACAAGTTGTGGGATGACATCAAGAACATCATACACGATTGCTTCTCAGCCTTGTGGCTAAGATCAAGATATCTCACATGAACAAAGCAAACAGGTCATTAAAGAGATAGCAAAAAAAAAAAAAAAAAAAAGACCTAAATCAATTTCAGAAGAGACTATGAAACTTGGTCTTGAACGTAGAGTAGCTAAAGCAGATGAAAGAAATGTTGAGGTAAAAGACTTAAACAGAAGATTTCAAAGAACAGCTCAAGAAAACAGAGTAAACATATTAACAAAATGTGCAAAGGCCTGGAATTAGAGAACCAAAAGGGGAAAACATGTTTGGCATTTCTAAAGATACAAGAAGTGAAGACGTATTCAAGGCCTGAGTTGCAACATTGAAAGATTCTATAGACAAAATAATGAACGATGTTGAAAGACTCAAAACTAAATGGAAGGAATACAGAGTCACTGTATCAAAAAGAAATGGTCAATATTCCACCATTTAAGGAGGTAACACTCCTTGTGATTGAGAACCACTAGTATTGAATGAAAACACATAAGGTTCATTGAAGGCACAAGTGAAAAACAAAGATCTAGGTATTGATTGAATAGTGATTTAAATTTTTCAACAAATGGATTCAATGCTCGTAATTCTAATTCATTTATGCTGTATATTTGGAAGACAGCTAGCTGGCCAAGCAACTGGAAAAGATCCATATTTGTGGCCATTGCAAAGAAAGATGACCCAACTGAATGTCAAAATAATTGAACAGTATCATTAATATCACACACAATAAAATTTTGCTAAAGATAATTCAAAACTAGTTGCAGCAACACACCCACAGGAAACTGCCAGAAATTTAAGCCAAATTCAGAAGAGGATGGAGAAAGAGGAATATCATTTCTGATGTCAGTTGGATCTTGGCTGACAGAAAAGATACCAGAAAGAAGTTTACCTGTGTTTTATTGACTACAAAATCATTCAATAGTGTGAATCCTAACAAATTATGTGTGACATTTTGATGAATGGGAATTCCTAAAATAATTAACTGTGCTTATGTGAATTTGTACATAGACCAAGAGGAAGTCATTCAAACAGAATAAGGAGAACTGCATGATTTAAACCAGGGAATCTATGTGTCAACATTGTATCCTTTCTTCACTTGGATTCAATCTGTATGTTAGTCTGTATGAAGAAAAACAAGTCATCAGCATTGGAGAAAGACTCAATAAAAACCTGTGATAGGCAGATGACATAAGCTTGTTTGTTGAAAGCAAGAATACTTGAAACAGTTACTGATGAAGATTGCACATAAACATAAAGAAGACAACAATTCTCACAACTGGGACAATAGGCAACATCATGATAAAAAGAGAAAAGATTGATATTGTCAATGATTTAATTTTACCTGAATACATAAACAATACTCATGGAAGAGTAGTCAAGAAATCAAATGACACATTGGTCAAATTTCCTGCAAACGGGCTCTTTAAAATGTTGAAAAGCAAAGATGTCACTTTGAGGACTAAGGTGCTCCTGACACCAGCCATGGTATGTTCAATCACTTCATATGCATAAAAAAGCTGTGCAGTGAATAAGGAGGACTGAAGAAATATTGATGCCTTTGAATTATGATACTGGTAGAGAATATGAAGTATAGTGTGGACTGTCAGAGACTGAACGATCCTGTCTTGAATGAGATACAGCCAGATTGTTCCTTAGAAGTGAGATGGCTAAACTTCATCTCTTGAACTTCAGACAAGTTATCAGAAGGAACCAGTCTATGGCTGTTCTGGTTACCTAGTACTGCTCTGACAAGAATATACCACAAATGGGATGGTTTGAAGAAACAGGAGTTTATTCTCTTGCAGTTTTGAGGTTTTAAGTCCAAGTTCAAAGTGCTAGCCTCTAGGGGCTGAATGAAACCCCCAAACCTTGGGCTTCATCTCTGCCTCCTGCTCCTGGCCCACTGAAGCTAGAGGCTTTTCTTCACTCATCTGCTGGCTGCTGAGGCTGACAAGCCCAAAGATTACAAGTAAAAAGACACATTTCTGATGTAACCAAACCACACAACAGGCCATGAATTCAAGTCCATTGAAAGTCCCAAGGTTGGTAGAGCATGGCAGGCTGCTGAACAACGACCAGCTATATGCAGTGTTCAAGCATGCCATAAGCTAGTGAATGTTCCCAAGGTTTCTCTTTATTTAGAGGAAACAGACCTATCCCTAAGGCAGCTACTCAGCTGCTCACAGTAGATTCCACCATGGAGGTATTACCAATCATGGGGAATACTACAACCAGCTGCCCAGCCCCTCAACCAGGCCCCACCAAGTTCACCCACAAACTTAACTCCCACATTGGTGAAACACATCAAATTTGGTAAAGTAGAGGGTTAGTGAAAAAGAAGATAATCCTCAATGATATGGATTGACATAGTGGTTAAAACAATGAGATTAAACATAACAAAACTCAAACTCTGGGCCATTGAATTAATTCCAACTCATAGCAACCCCTTTTGGGTTTCTGAGGTGGTAAATCTTTTCGGAAGTAGATTGTCCACTCTTCCTTCCACAGAGTTGTTGGTCATTTGAGCTGCCAACCTTCTAATTAGCAGTCAAATCTATGCTACCAGAGCTCCTTTTTAAGCATAGCAAAAATTATGTAAATGACACAGGACCACACAATGTTTTGTTCTGTTGTACCATTGGGTCATTATGAGTTGAGATCAACTTAATGGCATCTACCAACAACAACAACAACCTGGACACAATTATTGATTTAACAATCTTAAGACATTTGCAGGTTAAGTATACAGAAGAATAAAAGAATACTAAAGACATAAAGGAAATCCTATCAAATTCTGAATGTATCATGATCTCTTGGAAAGAACACTAAATTGGACATTACAAAACAATTAGATAGCTCTCACTGAAGAGGAAAGTCACTTAAGAAAATTTTAGACTTTAGATTTAGGAAAATGTATTTCTATCATTAAGCATGCATGATTTTAGTTGTAATTGAAGATATTAAAGTGCTTTGCTAATGTCACAAAAGGATAAAGTGAGGAAAATAAACAAGATATAGAAATAACCAGCTTCTTAATTTCCAGTAATCTTCTCCAGTGTTGTATTCTGTGCTACAACCTCATACCTAAAGTTAGAGATATAAATGATTATGGAATTTTCAAGTATATGAACACCAAATAAACTTTTTTAGCAGTTGCAATGTTTGCTTACAAAACTGCTTACATATTTCACTATGTAAATGAATGTAAAATATGTTATAAGCAAAAATGAAATATATAACTATTGATTTAATTGAACTTCAAATCAAGTTGACTAGAAATGTTACTAGTTGGTAGTAGAACTAATGAAATTTCCAAGAAAATATTCAAGCTGCCCTAAATGAATTATTTTCTACTTTCCACTATAATGTACAATTTGTATTGCTTATTTTATCACATTTAATTTTCAGAAGATGACTATTTAAATCATTCGTTTTTTTAGTTTATTTTTGTGAATACACATTCATTAATTTTCTTTTTAACTTTTATTTCAGCTTATTTTTCTTATTAGAAAAAATGGACATTTTAAATATATTAATTGAGTATTTTATGTCAATCTCTTACTTTGTGATTTGGTTATAGCCTCTCTATGTTACATAAAAAGCTAAGTTATACATTATAATCTTATTTCTATAATTCCCACTCTTAATGCTTTGCTCACCAAGATGTTTCCCACCCAGTAAGTGCATCATTTTGCCTACATTTTCTTCCTAATAATTTTAAGGAAGTTATTATTTTTTGGCATTTAAAAATGTATATCTCAATGTTTCTCCCTACAACAACAACAACAAATTGTTAACTAAGTATAGGAATTTTCAAATTAAAGATCTCATCCTTGTTTAATGTTTTCAAATGACATTTATTATATATTGAATTCAGATATAGAATTGTTTCCATTTATTCTATATTTAGTACTCTATATCACTATGATTCCGGGATGACTTGATGGTACATAACAACAACAACAATAGCAACATGTTCTCACACTTTACCATGCTAAGTGCTTATGCCCTTCATGTGTATCTTTTATGCATCTCAATTTAACGTCCCTGATCCATTTCAACCCTCTTTCTGAAGCTGCCCCAAATTCAGTAGAGTCTCTCACTCTCTCAGGTGTTGCTGTTGCTAGTTGCCATCAACTCTTCACTCTAAATTATGGCATTCCCGAGTATAACCAAATGAAATATTCTACAGCTCTACACCATCTTCACGATAATTGGCATGCATTTTTGCAGACAGTGTGTTCTGTGTGCCTTCCAAACTACCAGTTTCATCTTCTGTTGTTTCTATGTGCCGTCAAGTCAGCCCCAACTCATTGTGACCCCTCCTTGGGTTTCTGAGGCAGTATCACTACAGAAGTAGATTGCTCAAACCCTCCTTCCGAGGAGTGGCTGGTGGGTTTGAACCGCCAGCCTTCTGGTTAGCAGTCAAGTGCGTTTGGCACTATGCTACCAGAGCTCCTGGTTCATCTTTTAGCCAGCTTTATTTTGGGTAATATTCTGTTGTGATATATAGAGTTTTCATTAGCTAATTTTTGGAAATAGAACTCTCCTCCTACTCTGTCTTAATTTAGAAGGGCCATTGAAATCTATCCACCATGGATGACATTGTTGGTATTTTAAATATGTGGCATAACTTCCAGAATGCGAGCCAACACAATTCAACAAGCTGATAGACAGGTGATGCACATTGTCAGGTAGATGATGGCTTCTACAAAGTTCCACAGAGGTTTATGTACTTTAGTCTGTGTCTGAAAGTTCTTCTGTAGACTCAGGTCTCTAGTTTGGTAAGTATCTTTGTTATGTACCTTTGCCAGGTGGACAATTCTCATGTCCACATGCTGCTGCTGCTGTTCCAGATCCAGGTTCAAAGCCATAGATTACTGAGGACCCATAGCACAGAATATGTCATTATAGTATCTAAAGGCAACATAATGAAAATGTATCCCCTTGCAATGCTTTCTAACACTAACAAAAGAAAAATTTGAAGAACTTCAGATTATTTGTTTTTAGTCAGGTATTATACAAAGCCCAGATTTAACTCATCTTTTACCTATTTATCATGCAAAGCCACAACTTGTCTGTCGGTTTGTCTTACTATGGTAGATTATGTGTCATTGTGAGGCTACAAGCTAACCCACTATTATTTCAAACAATACCAGGGTCACCCATAGTGGCCAGGTTTCAGCAAAGCTTCCAGAAAAAGAGAGGATGGGAAGAAGGAAGGGGACATCATCTTCTCAAAAAAAAAAAAAAAAAACTGCCAGTGAAAGCCTTACAAATAGAAGTGAAACACTGATACATTGTTACTGGAAAATTTTACAAATAGCCTTGAAACATGGTAGCATATGATCAAGAACCACTGGGACTGAAAGAAGAATTCTAAGCTGCACTAAGAAATTAGTGAAAAATATGGCTCCCAGAATTGACAGAGTACCACTGAGATGTTTCAACAAATGGAGTTAGTGCTGGAGGTGTTTATTTGTCTATGCCAAGAAATTTGGAAGACAGCTACTTGGTCAAATGACTGAAAGAAATCCATCCAAAAAAAGAAACCAAACTCACTGTCATTCAGTCTATTCCAATTCATAGCAACCCTCATTGGGTTTCCAAGGCTTTAAATTTTTACAGAAGTTTCTTATCCTGTCTTCCTTCCATGGAGCAGTTGGTGGCTTATGAACTGCTGACTTTCAGGTTAGTAGACAAGTGCCATATCCACTATGCCAGCATGGTCCTTATCTGTGCCCATCCCAAAGAAAGATGATCCAAAAGAATATGGAATTTATTGAACATTATCATTAATATCACATGCAAGCAAAATTTGCTGAAGATAACTCAAAAAACAGTTACAGCAATATACTGACAGGAAAATCACAAAATTCAAGCTAGATTCAGAATAGGATGTGGAAAAAAGATAAATAATTCCTGATTTTAGATGGATCTTGGCTAAAAGCAGAGAATACCAGAAAGATATTTACTGTTTTTTTAATAGCTGTGTAAAGGCATTTGACTGTGTGGATCAAAACAAATTATGTATAACATTGTGAAGGATGGGAATTCCAGAACAGTTAATTGTGCTCATCAGGTAGCTGTACTTAGACTGAGAGGCTGTTGTCCAAACAAGAAAACGGGGTATTGCATGGTTTAAAATCAGGAAGGGTGTGCATCTGGGTGGTATTGTCTTACCATACTTATTCATTGTGTATGCTGAGAAAATAATTTGAGAAGCTAGACTATGTGAAGAAGAATATGGCATCAGGATTGAAAAAAGACTCATTAACAACATGTAATATGCAGATGACACAACCTTGTTTTCTGAAACTGAAGATGACTTAAAGCACTTACAGATGAAGATCAAAGACTACAGTCTTTAATATGGATTACACCTCAACATTAAGAAAACAAAAACATTCACAACTGGACCAAAAAGAACATCACACTAAATGAAGAAAAGATTGAAGTTGTCAGGGATTCTGTTTTACTAGGATCTATAATTTAACACTCAAGGAAGCTTCAGTCATGAAATCAGACCTTGTATTGCACTGGGCAAATCTGCTTAAAAAGACCTTTATAAAGTGTTAATAAGAAAAGATATCCCTGGGGAGACGGGGCAAGATGGCGGACTAGGCAGAAGGATTGCACAGACCCTCTTCAACAAAGAAAAGGGAAACCAATTAACACAGACACAGAAG
>NW_006921663.1:10631516-10633050 GCF_000298275.1 Orycteropus afer afer | reverse complement strand
CCCAGGCCATGATATGCACATGAAAGCTGGAAAATGAATAAGGAAGACTAAGGAAGAATTGAAGCCTTTGAATTGTAGTATTGGCAAAGATTACTGAAAGTACCTTGACTACCAGAAGAATAAATAAATCTGGAAAAAGTGCAGCCATAATGCCCCTTGGAAGTGAGAATGACCAGACTTTGCCTCACCTACATTGATCATGTGGTAAGAAGGGACCAGTCCCTGGAGAAGGATATCATGCTTGGTAAAGTAGAGGGTCAGCAAAAAAGGGGAAGACCTTCAATGAGATGAATTGACACAGAGGCTGCAACAATGGGCTCGGTTATAACAAGCGTTGTAAGGATGGCACACAACTGGGCAGTCATTTGTTCTGTCGTACATGGCCCACTATGATTCAGAGCTGGATCAATGGCACCTCACAAGAACAACAAACAATACCATACAAAGAGATAAGTTACATTTCCTGGTTAATTTTTAATTATTTAACTTTTTAACCTTTTCATTTATTTTATTATATTAATGGTTCTTGAATAAATTTACTCTTATTTTTAGTGATATAAATTCACTGATGGCATAGTGCCTAAGTCATTTGACTGCTAACCAGAAGGCTGGCAGTTCAAACTCACCAGCCACTCCTTGGAAAGAAGTTTGGGCAATCTACTTCTGAAGTGACACTGCCTCGGAAACCCAAGAAGGGATAGCTGCGAGTCAGAACCAACTCCACGAAAGTATGTGGCATTGATGTGTTTTTAATACAAATTCATATTTTTTCTATTTATAGTTAAATATGCTCAGTTGATTTAATTGACTTATAAATATTATTTTTATTAGCTTTATAAGTATTCACATTAAAAAAAAAACTTTTTATTGTGATTTGGGTGCAATTTTACAAAGCAGATTCATTTTACATTGAACAGTTCCCACACGTTTTATTTTGTAACACTGAATACACCCCCTACAATCTCACAGCTCTCCTCTCTCCTTCTCCCTGTGGTTGCCTCTTCCCTGTCTTTTTCTTATCTATGCTTTCCTGCTTGCTTAGCTTTCTCCCTAGTGATAATGTTGTTCTTCTGATCTCCTATTCTAAGGAGTGAATCTCCCTGTTATAGTTCCCGTAGCTAATAGGCTTCTTTATTGTTTGGCTGAGAGCTAAGCCATGGGAGTGAGTCCAAATCTACGTCCAAAGGTAAGTAGATGACATAGTCTCAGGGGTCTCACCAGTCTTTATCTGACTAGTAATCCTGATCTTTTTTATATCTTTGATTTTTTTCCACATTTTTTCTTCCACTCTATCCATGATCTACAATTATGATCCTTTTCCAAGTGGTTGGCATTGGTAGCTGGGCACCAACTAGTTCTTTGGTATCAGGGTGGTGTAGGCTGAGGTTCTCATGGTCCATTTGTTCCTTGAAATAATTGTTTCCATACATCTTTGATTTTCTTCACTCTTCTTTGCTCCAGATGAGGAGATCCAAATAGCTGTATCTTAAATGTCTTCTCATAAGCTGTTTTTTTTTTTTTTTTTTTTTTTTTT
>NW_006921663.1:10613959-10629921 GCF_000298275.1 Orycteropus afer afer | reverse complement strand
GGTTCTCAATTCTATTCCATTGGTCTATGTATCTGTCATTGAACCAATACCAGGCAGTTTTGACTACTGTGGCTGTATAGTAGGTTTTGAGATTCTCATAAGCTTTTATAACCTTACTTGATACTCACCAAAGAAGGAAGTTGAAAAATGGTTTTATGTACCATCTTGAGCCAAATGGGCTTGCTTTCATTTATAGGTTGACTTCTCTGGTCCATTATGTTCCATCTAACAAATTTATTTTAGTTTGAGAATTCATTTTCTGGGTTGTTGTCAGGTGTCTTCATTTTCATTTGTTGTCTTCCATTGTTGATTTTATAATAGAAGGGCTCCCTTTTAGCATTTCTTGTAGGGTTGGTCTGCTTTTATAAATTCCCTTATTTTTTGCTTGTCTGGGAATGTCTTAGTTTCACCATATATACCCAGTTTGGCTGGGTATATAAATCTTGATTGGCATATAAAATTTGTTCTGCTAACCTAGTGCTGCTCTAACAGAAACTACTGCAGATGGGATGACCTTATCAAATAAGAGTTTATTCTCTTACAATCTGGGAGGCTAGAAGTCTGAGTTCAAAATGCCAGGCTGATGGGGCTGTATGTAAGCCCCTCAACCGTGGGCTTCAGTTCTGCCTCTTGCTGCTGGCCCACCGAAGTTAGAGGCATTTCTTCACTTAGGTAGCTTTGGGCTGCTGAGACTGACAAGCCCAGGGTCGACAAATAAAATGGCACAGTCTAGATGTTACCAAACCACATAGCAGGCCATTAATTCAAGTTCATTGAAAGTCCCAAGATTGTCAGAGCATGGCAGGCTGCTGAACAACAACAAGGCTACATGCAGGGTTTCAGCATGCCATAAACTAGAAACCATTCCCAAAGCTCTTTCTTATATATGGGAAGCAGACCACATCCCTAAACCAGCTTCTCAGATGCTTGTGGTAGGCCCCACCATGGAGGTGATTGCCACTGTCATCATGGGGAATGACTACTTCCAGCTTCCCAGCCACTCAACCAGGCCCAGTCTAGTTGACACACAAACATATCTACCACCACATAATTCTTTTCTTTCATATTTTGTATGTGTCATTCCAATGCTTTCTTGCCTGAATAGTTTGTGCTGAGCAATCAGAGCTTAGTCTTATTGCTTGCTCTTTGTATGTAATATTTTCTTTTCCATGACCTGCTCTCAAAATTCTATCTTTGTCTTTTGTTTGGAAATTTTGATTAAGATATATCTTGGTGACTTTTTCTTGGTATCTATCCTGTATGGGGTTTATTGAGCTTCTGGAATGGATATCGTTTCACCTTTCATGATACTGGAGAAGTTTTCTGATAGCAAGTCTTTGACAATGTGCTTTTCTTTTTTCATTTTTTTTTAGGTTTTTTTTTCCTTCTCTTGTTCTGGAATTACAATCAGATGTATGTTATTTCCTTTGATATCATCTCATAAAACTATTAGTTTTTATTCATTTTATTTTCAATCATTTTTATCTGCGTTTTCCTCAAACAAGGTGATATCAAGTGGTTTATCTTCTAGTTGGGAAATGCTTTTTTAGCCAATTCCATTCTACGCTTTTGTCCTTCCGATGTGTTATCTATTTCTGTGATTTTATTGCTCATCATCTGAATTTCTAATTTCTGTTTTCATATTTCTAATCAATTTCTAATTATTAAATAATTATTTTTATTTACTCAATTTGGTCTTGTATGATTTTCCTGAATTCCTCAAGGGTAACCAAATGAACAAAACTCATTTCCCTGGAGTCAGATCTGACTTATAACTACCCCTCCTTGGGTCTCTGGGGCACTGTCAGTGTGGAAGTAGATTGTCCAACCTTCCTTACGAGGAGTGGCTGGTGAATTTGAACCACCAGCCTTCTGGTTAGCAGTCAAATGCTTTAGGGATTATGCCACCAGAGTCTTTTTTTTTTTTTTTTTTTTTTTTTCTTTCTTGCTTCTTTTTATGATATTCTTGGGCTATTCAAAGGTTATACCTATATCTGTATCTATTTCTATATCTATAATCTATATCTGTGGTAGTTAAGTTTGTGTGTAAGCTTGGTCGGGCCTGGTTGAGTGGCTGGGCAACTGGATGTAGTAGTTCCCCATGGAGAGACTGGTCATTAACTCCATGGTGGAATCTATTGGAGCAGCTAAGTAGCTACTTTAGGGATGTGGTCTGCTTCCAGTATACAAAAAGCAACTTTGAGAAAGGTCTCCAGCTGATGGCATGCTTGAACCCTGCATGTAGCTGAGTCACTGTTCAGCAGACTGGCATGTTGTCTTGCCCATCTTGGGACTTTTAATGGGCTTGAATTAATTGCCTTCCATGTATTTTGTTAATATCAGGACTTTGCCTTTTAACTTGTCAACTTTGGGTTTATCAGCCTCAGCAGCTACCAGCTGCCTGAGTGAAGAGGTACTTCTAGCTTCAGTGGGCTGGGAGCAAGAGGCAGAGCTGAAGCCCAAGGTCAAGGGGCTTTTTCACACCATGTAGAAACTGGCACCTGGAACTCAGACTTCTAACCTCCAAAATTGTAAGAGAATAAACTCATGTTGCTTCAAACCATCCCATTTGTGGTATATTCCTATCAGACTGGAACTAGGTAACCAAAACAATATCTATGTCTATACCTTTTGCATTTCTTGTCAGGTAGTTCTATTACCTGTTCTTCCTCTATGACATTTCTTAGTTCTTTAGTTTTGTCATTGGCTTCCACTATCTTTTTGTTTCCAATTTGAATTGAAGTTGTGTTTAGTCTCCAAGATATTTGAAAGTGGTTGCCTTTATTTGTTGATTATATGTTGATTTGTTTCACCTTTTTTTATTCTTCTTCTTCATTTCAATATGTCCAGATGTGTTGGGCAGGTGTGCTTCTTTGGTGGTTAGCTTGGCAGCACTGGGGTTTTTCCACTTGGGCCCTCAGCCTAAAACACTGTACTGAAGTGGTTAAAACATTCATCTGTTAACCAAAAGGCTGGCAGCTTAAATCCACCACCCACTCACTTTGTGTGAAAAAGATGAGGCAGTCTGCCTCCATAAAGACCCACAACCTGAGAAAACCCATGAGGCAGTTCCACTCTGTCCCAAAAAAGGTCACTATGAGTTAGAATCGACTCTACAGGAACAGCCCAGTTTTGTTTACTAGTGGTGAGTTATTTCATTCCCTTTCTTTGGTTGCCTCTTCATTCCACAGTTGCTTGTACCACTGTAAGTCTAACTTGCTTCACTGCATGTTCCTTTCCCAACTCCCATGCAACTTCAGCTCACCATGAATTCCTCTTGATCTGTGAAGCTTGTGTCTTTATTAAGATGTGGATTCTATGAAGGGTATTTTTTCTCCTTCTTTATCCTTGTCTGATGTTTCTGTGTTTAAAAGGGCTATGTTTCAGCCAATCCTAGATTATTTTCCCTCTCCAGTGTTTGACCTAACTCCATCTCCCTTTCCAATAGTGCCCAATATAATTCTTTATCTTCTCAATAGTTTCTCAGAATTCCAAGATCCTTATTTATATCTGTTTCATTCAGTTTTTCCATATGTTTGTTGTAGAGGTATTGGCCAGAGTGTGTTAACAGGATCTCATCTTGTCTCATAAGTTTTGACATTTTTAAATTTAAATAATATGTTTAAACTTATGTTTTCATTTGCATCTTTCAGATAACTAAATTAATTATATGCACAATAAAGAAAATAGTATACCATTGCAATCTTGTTCCTTCTTTCTTTCACAAGCCTTGTTATTTTTGTTCACATTTTTTTGGGACTATTATCCTAGATGATTATTTTTAAACTTATATTATTACACTAAAATATTATATTTAATTTTTATAGCAAATTCATTATAACTATTTTAATTTAGCTTAATTCCATATATAACTGGAACAAACACTGCAATTTTTTTCTTTTCATCTCCTTTTTTAAAAGTTCTTTAGTTCATCTTTAATTTGTCAGTGTGCATATGTAAGTGGACTTTTTCCAAAACAGTAAATTAAAGACTATGAAGTATTGTATACTTGAAAACAAATCTTGGTTTCCAATTAAATTTCAGTTTATTGTTAAATCTTTGATTCATAGCCTTTTCCATGTTAAAGTCTACAGATGTCATTTCACTATTTCCTCATGTAAAGCACTAACATGTCAAAGAAGGCCAATAATTTTTCTCACACTATCTCCTAAATTACTTCTTTAATCCTCTGGAATGTTTATACTCATCTTTTTAATCATCGAAATTCAAGGTGGCAGGGCTCACATTTTTCTGTTTTCACTTTGGGTCACATCTAAACTATATTTTCTATGCCCTCTTACAGTTCAACTGGATTATATTTCTGGGTTGTGTTAAATAAATTGTGGACCTTTAACTTTCCTTAGAAAAAATACCTATAAGTTAAAATCCATTCCCTGTTTCCATTTAGTAGTGACTTTGGAGGCACCATATCCAAGGTGGGACAACCAAAGATATAAGTACCAAATTCCTGAATTACTGCATAGAAGTGTATTTGACATACATTGAGCAAACATTTCCCTAGTACTATATTTCCTTGTCCTCTTGCAGGACCATATCACTGGGCTGTGTCAAACAGAATGAAAGCACACATGACACACCACACTTTTTGGATAGGCTGAGGAATATTTTCTATGAAAATTTATCTTCTTTCCTCATCATTTCTATTTTGTAGTGAACTTGCATGCAATGCATTAGTTGCAATAGACAATCATATATATATATAACTGAATACAGCTATATATATTGTTGTTGTTGTTGTTATGTGCTGGCGAGTCAGCCCTGACTCATAGCAACCCCTCCTTGGGTTTCCGAGGCAGTATCACTACGGAAGTAGGATTGCCCAACCTTCCTTCCAGGGAATGGCTGGTGGGTTTGAACTACCAGCCATCTGGTTAGCAGGCAAGTGTCTTAGCCACTATGCTACCAGAGCTCCAGTAGGGTGAGTAGTGTGCCTTTATGGTGAGACATAAATAAATAAAAATATTTGAGCACATTCAGGACTGTGGGTTCTCAGCAAATAATTGACATTACCCAGTGGCATGATCATACGCTTTATTACTTACACAGTAAAAAGGATGAAAAAAAACGGTAAAAATTATCTCTGATTAGTAACTGTTTTGATTCTCTAGTGCTGCTATAACAGACATTCCACCAATGTATGGCTTAAACAAATAGGGATTTATTTTTTTACAGTTTAGGAAGCTACACATCTGAGTATAAAGTGCTGGCTCTAGGGTCTGGGTGAAGACTCCTTGACCTTGTACTTCAACTCTATCTCCTGTTCCAGGCTCACTAGAGCTGGAGGATTTTTCTGATTCATGTATCTGCTGGCTGCTAAGGCTAACTAACCTAAGATTTACAAATAAAATGGCACAGTCCCAAGATTAGCAAGAGAGATGACCGGCGACAAGTTCAAGTCCAGAAACAGTTCCAAGATCGGCAGGAAACATGGAGGCCACTGATGACTCCTCCAAATATAGGATCCAGATGTTCCAAGCAGCTAGAGACCTTCCTCAAAGTGTCTCCTTATATACTGGAAGCAGAGTATATCCGGAAGACAAGTAATTAGCTGCTCACAGCTGATTCCACCTTGTATTTGATTACACCACATTCAATCTCATGGAAAATAATTGCATCTACTGCCCAGCTACACAAAATCACAGTCCAGCCAAGTTGACATACAACCTTAACTAACATAGTACCCCAAATAGATCCTCATTCATGGTGAGATGAGGAAACTTCTTCTATGCATACCCAACAATGAAATGTAGATAAAAGATCTAAAGGAGAAAGTGAGCTGAGGCTTAAATAGTATGAAACCAAAGGGATATTTGTGATGGGAAAAGGAGAAGAGGAGAAAAAAAGGTATCACTTCACAATTTCTGGACTCAGGATGTGTGATGGTCTTGTGGTTATTCTCCTCCTTCTTGATGGGATCAAAGAAAACACATTTTCTACCCTTCTGGGACCTAAGAGTCACTCTCACTAGCATGCAATTAAGTAGTTAATTATATACCTTATTACAAATGTACTAGAAAAGGGAGTCTGCTTCCTCTAGGGTATATTCTTTCAGTACAGTTTCAATATAAAGGTCATGCAGGTCATGGCAGTGAAAAACTCTTTTCTGCTGCCCTTGCAGACACTCTCTTTTATTCTTTCAAAGATTTGGGTAAAGGTTGGTATCAGTTATTCTTTAAGTGTGTCATAGGGTCTCTATGAGTCCTAGACAACTCCACGATACCTAACAAGTGTGTCATAGAATTTGTTAATATAGGTATCTGGAATTGGTGTTTTCTTTATAGAAAGTTTTTTTTTTTTTTTACATTGTTTGATTCAGTCTCTGTAATTGTTATAGGTCTATTCATATTATCTATTTTTTCTTGAGTAACTATTGGTAATTTTTTGTCTTTCTAAGAATTTTTCCATTTTATATAACTTACTAATTTTTTGGCATATAGTTGTTCATAGTAATCCTTCATATTTCCTTGTATTTACGTAGTAATGATATTCCATCTTTCATTCTTGATTTATTAATTTGAGATAACTCTCTTTATTCTTAGTCATTGTATTTCAAGGTTTGTCAATGTTTTTGATCTTTTCAAAGAGACAGATTTAGTTTTACTGCTGATTCCCTACTGCTTCTCTATTCTCTCATTCATTTACATCCGTTCTAATATACATTATTTCTAGTGCTTCTTTATGTTTAGTTTTCTTTTCCTTTTATACTGTTTTAAAATTGGAATGCCATGTTATTTATTTTTATTTTTAAAATTTGTCTGTAGGCATACACACTTATACATTTCCTTTTAAGGATTTCTTAAGCTGCATACCATACCATAATTTTTGGTGTATTTTTTTTTTTTTAATTTATTTGTTTTCTTTCATCCCAAAATATTTTCCAATTTCACTTGAAATTTATTCCTTGACTCATATATATCATAGTATGTTGCTTAATTTCTGATTTTCTAAATTCCCTTTTATTTTTGATTTCTAATATAATTCCACTGTTGTCAGGGAAAAAAAAAAAACTGATTTCATTCCTTAAATTATAGATGATTATTTATAACCTAGGTAAACCTGATGGCACAGTGGTTACACATTTGGCTGTGAACAGAAAGATCAGTGGTTCAAAACCACCAGCCTTTCCATAGAAGAAATATGTAACAGTCTGTTTCCATAAGGATGTACAGCCTTGGAATTTTTTAGGGAAGTTCTAGTTTGTTCTATAGGGTTAGTGTGAGTCAGAATCAACTCAATGGTAGTAGTAGGTTTGGGCTTATGACCTAGCTGGTGTTCCATTGTGGAGAATATTTCATGTTAGTTTAAGAGAAATGTGTGCTCAGCTACTATTTGGGAGAGTGATGTGTAGATACATCTGAAGTGTAGTTAGGTTACAGTGTTGTTCAGTATTTATATTCGTTTGTTGGTGTTCAATCAATAACTAAATGTGAAGTAATAAGCTCTCTGCCTATTGATGAATTATCTATATCTCCTTTTGATTCTGTCAGCATTTATTTCATGAATTATAGGAATCTGTTGTTTGGTCTATATATGTTCACAATTGTTATGTTTTCCTGATAAAATGACCTTTTTATCATGATAAAATATACTTCTCTGTCTCTAATTTTGTCTTAAATTCCATTTTGTCTTTTATTAGTATAGTCACTCCAATTTTATTTTGATTCTGCTTACATGATAAATCTTTTTATTATTTTACCTACAATCTAATTTTTTCTTTGAATATTGTTTTTGCAGTAAATATTTACTTTTATTACTTTAATTTGGTTCATTTTTTCCCAATCTTTGCCTTTTGTTCAAAACATTTAATCCATTTACATTTAAATACTGATAGGACAAGATTGATACTTGCCATTTTGCTATTTTTTTCTAGATGTCATATGATTTTACATTAACTTAATCCTTACTATTACTTTCATCTGTGTAAAATATGTATTTTCTACTGTATCATTTTAATTTACTTGTTTCTTTGAGCTAACTTTTTAATGGTTGTTTGTTGTTGTTGTTGTTAGGTGCCATCGAGTCATTTCCGACTCGTAGTGACACCATGCCCAACAGAGCAAAACACTGCCTGATGTTGTGCCAGCTCCATGATCCCTGCTATACTTGAGCCCATCATTGCAGCCACCATGTCAATCCAACTAGTTGAAGGCCTCTCCCTCTTTTGTCAACCCTCCACCCTACCAAGCATGACATCCTTCTCCAGGGAATGGTCCCTTCTGAGAACATGACCAAAATAGGTGAGATGAAGTCTGGTCATTCACACTTCCAAGGAGCATTTCAGGTGCACTTCTCTAGGACAGATCTGTTAGTTCTTTTAGAAGTCCATGAAACTTTCAGCATTCTTCACCAGCACCACAACTCAAAAGAATCAACTCTTCTTCAGTCTTTCTTATACATTGTCCAGCTCTCACATGCATACGAGGCAATTGGAAATATCATGGTTTGTGTCAGGTGCACCTTAGTCCTAAAGGAGACATCCTTGCTCCTCAGCACTTGAAACAGTTCCTTCATGGTTGTCCTTCCCAATGCTGCACATTGTCTAATGTACTGACTGCTGCTTCCATTGGTGTTGATTGTAGAAACAAGCAACATGAATTCTTTGACAACCTCAATCTTCTCTCCATTTGTTGTGATAGTGCTCATTGTTCCAGTTGTGAGGATTTTTGTTTTCTTTATATTGAGACATAATCCATACTGCAGACTGTATTCTTCAACATTCATCAGTAAGTGCCTCAAATCATCCTCACTTTCAGCAAGCAAAGTTGTATCATATGTGTATCTCAGGTTGTTAATGATTCTTCCTTCAATCCTGATGCAATGTTTTTCTTCATATCATCCAGCTTCTTGGATTATTTGTTCAGCATACAGATTGAATAAGTGTGGGAAAAGAATACAACCCTGATGCACTCCCTTATTGATTTTAAACCATGTAGTGTCCCCTTGTTCCGTTCAAACAAAAGTCACCTGATTAAGGTACAAGTTCCTCATGAGCACAATCAAGTGTTCAGGAATTCCCATTCTTCTCAAAGTTATCCATAATTTGTCATGATCCACACAATCAAATGCCTTTGCACAGTCAATAAAACATCTTTCTGGTATTCTTTTCCTTGAGCTAAGATCCATCTGACAATAGCTATGATATCCCTTCTTCCATGTCTTCTTCTGAATCCAGTTGACACCTCTGGAAGTTCTCTGTCAATATACCACTGCAAACTTTTTGAATTATCTCCAGTAGATCTTACTTTTGTATGATATTAATGATATTGTTCTATAACTTCCACATTCTGTGGGATCACCTTTCTTTGGAATGGGTACAAATATGAATCTCTTCCAGTCAGTTGGCCAGGTAGCTGTCTTCCAAATCTCTTGGCATCACCCAATGAGTACTTCCCATGGGGCAACCATTTGTTGAAATATCTCAATGGGTATTCCGTCAATTCCCGGAGCCTTATTCTTTGCAAATTCTTTCATTGCACGTTTGACTTCCTCCTTCAGCACCATTGGTTGTAGATCATATGCCACTTCCTGAAATGGATGAAGATTGACCAGTTCTTTTTGCTACAGTGATTCTGTGTATTCCTGCCATCTTCTCTTAATGTTTCCTGCATTATTCAATATTTTGCCCATAGAACCTCTCAATATTGCAACTTGAGGCTTAATTTTTTTCTTCAGTTCTTTCAGCTTGAGAAATGCTGAGAGTGTTCTTCCCTTTTGTTTTTCAGACTCCAGGTCTTTGCACATTTCATTATAGTAATTGATTTTTCTGCTCGAGCTGCTCTTTGAAATCTTCTGTTCAGCTCCTTTATCTTGTCATTTCTTCCATTGGCTTTAGCTACTCTCTGCTCAAGGGCAAGTTTCAGAGTCTCTTCTGTCATCCATTTTGGTCTTCTCTTCTTTTCTCATCTTTTTAGTGATCTCTTTCTTTCTTCATGGATAATGTTCTTGATATCCTCCCACAATTCTTCTGCTTTTTTTTGATGTTCAGTGTATCAGATCTATTCTTTAGGTGATCTCTAAATTCAGGAGAGATATATTCAAGATCATATTTTGGCTCTTTTGGACTTGTTTTAATTGTCTTCAATTTCAAGTTGAACTTGCATATCAGCAGTTGATAGTCTGTTCCACAATCACCTCCTGGCCTTGTTTTGGGTGAAGATATCGAGTTTTCTACTGCCTCTTGCCACAGATGTAGTCAATCTGATTCCTGTGTTTTCCATCTGTTGAAGTCCATGTGTACAGCCTCCATTTGTTTCGTTGAAAAAAGGTATTTGCAATCAACAAGTTGTTGGTCTTGCAAAATTCTACCATACGAGTTCCAGCATTATTTCTGTCACCAAGGCCAAATTTTCCAATTACTGGTGATTCTTCTTTGTTTCCAACTTTTGCATTCCAGTCACCAGTGATAATTATCACATCCTGATTGCATGGTCGGTCAATTTCAGACTACACAAATTGGTAAAAATCTTCAATTTCCTCATCTTTGGCTTTGGTGGTTGGGGCATAAATTTGAATAATAGTCACATTAAGAGGTCTTCCTTGTAGGCATATGGATATTACCCTATCACTGACAGCGTTGTACGTCATGACAGATCTTGAAACATCCTTTGTGAGGATGAATCCCACACCACTCCTCTTCAAACTGTCATTCCGGGCATAGTAAATCACATGGTTGTCTGATTCAAAATGGCCAAAACCAATCCATTTCAGCTCACTAATGCTGAGGATGGTAGCATAGTGGCTAAGACACTGCCTGCTAACCAGACGGCTGGCAGTTCAAACCCACCAGCCACTCCTTGGAAGGAAGGTTGGGCAACCCTACTTCTGTAGTGATACTGCCTCGGAAACCCAAGGAGGGGTCTCTATGAGTCGGGTTTGACTCGACGGCACATAACAACAACAATGCTGAGGATATCAATCTTTATGTGTTCCATTTCATTTTTTATAACTTCTAATTTTCCTAGTTTCATACTTCATACATGTTCTGATTATTAATGGATGTCTATAGGCTGTTTCTTGTCGATTCAAGTGGTCCACTTCAGCCAATGGAGGTCTCAAAAGCTTTACCTTAACCATATGAATAAGGCTGGGTTTACTCAGACAATGCAGCTCTTTCCCAGTCCTATTTTGGGAGCCTTCTAATCTAACCAGACTATTCATAAAGTTGTACGATAATGTATCAAACAGTGTTTCTTTGCTATTCATAAGGTTTTCTCTGGTCAATTATTTGAGAAGTGGATGGCCTCCTCCTTCTTCTTTGTCTGTCTCAGTCTGTAAGCTGGGCTGATACACCATATGCATCCCACTAGGTTTGAAACACCAATGGCTTAACCTCAAAACTCACATCAACATGTCACCACAGTAGGACAATCTGACAGACAAGTTTCTCTCCCTGTTGGAAACCTCTCATACTACCCTTACCTGGGTCCCTGCAGCTAACTGCTCCTCTGACAAGGTTTTTGGCTTTTAATACCCTTTCTCCTGCTCTCCTGCCCTGCTGCTTTGGGTATGCCTGTGTTCCCCCTCCTCACCTGGATCCCTGTGGCTGACTGCTCCTTTGTCTGGGTTCCTGGCTTTTAATATCCTTTCTCTTGCTCTGCAGTCCTGCTGCTTTGTGTGTGCCTGAGTTTCCTCTCCTCACCTGAATCCCTGCGACTAAAGTTGCTCCTCTGTCCTGGTTCCTGGCTTTTAATCCCTTTCTCCTACTCTCTTGTCCTGTTGCTTTCGGTGTGCCTGGATTCTTTCTCCTCACCTGGATCCCTGCAGCTGATGGTTGTTTAGAGATTATAATTAATTTTAATATAAATCTTAATATAAAAATAACTGGTACCATAGTGCCTAAGGCACTTGACTGCTAACCAGAAGGCTGGCAGTTCAAACCCACCAGCCACTCCTTGGAAAGACGATTGGGCAATCTACTTCCTTAGTGATACAGCCTTGAAAACCCAAGGAAGTGTTGCTATAAGTCAGGTCCAACTCAAAGGCACATAACAACAACAACATCAACAAATTTCAATTGCATACAAAAGAATTTTCTCCAATACTCTACATTTATTTCTCTTTGGAATGTGACACCATTGTTATGATTTTCTTTCATTCTTTAGGCATAGTTTCCCTAGTTTTTTAATGTATTTATAATATCTAATTTAAAGTTTCTGTCTACTAAGTCCACTATCAGGGCTTTTTTGAAGACATTTTCTGTTGAACGTTTTCCCGCCACCACCTTTCTCTGTGTATGTGACATTCATTTCCACATTTTGTATGCTTCAAAATTTTATTTTTTGTAAAAATTAATATTTTAGATAATATACTGAAACAACTCTCAAATAAGATCCTTGGGATTATTCTTCTCTAGGGAGTATTTTTGCTGATGGACCTTTTATTATTATTATTAATTGCCACTTACTTAATATTTTTCTTAAACTAATTCTACAGATTATATTTTTCTTGTAGTGCACAGTAACTGAGTTCTCTGCTAGCCCCATTATGTATTTATTTATTACTTTATGCTTTGCTTCCTATGAGTCATGCCTGAAAAAGTGTAATTATGTGGTAAGTCCATAATTTCTTATATGGTTTGCCAAGGAACCTGTAAAGTAAGATATGCCTTCAAATTACAAGCCATTTACAAGATAGCCTTAACTTAGTCCAAGTCCTCAAGATCAACAGAAGCTGAATGCTATTTTCCCCTTTACCAGGTCTGCTCTTGATATGCTCATAATATTGCCTATGCATTCAGCTTTTTAGATTCTCAAGGATATATGAGGGATTTTACATATTCCTTATGGTCTTCATATTCTCTAGAATTTCCTTTTAAATTCTCAGCCAGGTTCCACAAATCCTTGGGAATAGATATTTTCAGGAATCTGGAGTCTGGGCAAAATACTGACTGCTCTGGAAATAGTGCTTTTAGTGGAGCTACAAAGTAGGTTATTCTTTTCTGTTGTCTTTAAGAATGCTGGCTTTTCACAGGTACCATACGACTGAACTAAAGTGGTAAGAAGGATAAGAATAACTCCATGCTGAAAGATAGCAAAACTTTTTCTCATGTAGTGGTTTAGTAGTTTCTCT
This sequence comes from Orycteropus afer afer, assembly GCF_000298275.1. NCBI lineage: Eukaryota > Metazoa > Chordata > Mammalia > Tubulidentata > Orycteropodidae > Orycteropus > Orycteropus afer. Next base: position 10,616,832 of record NW_006921663.1, on the reverse strand, counting down.
TTAAGAGAAACTTTGAAATTTCCAGTCTGTGTATGACTTTGATTAATTTCTAACATTCTAAAATGGTTAATAGTAGCTGATGCCACAGTTTTCACTGTCATTTTGGGAGAGTGGTTCACTGAGGTCTTCACTTCACCATTTTGGTTGTCAATCTCCCTTCATTGCTTTCTTAGTAAAATATTTTTACTAATTTAAGATGTCATCTATTATTTTAGTGTTACCTTAATCTTAATATGGCTTATCTAAATGTATATTGCTTTACTTTTATTATTTTAATTATAATAAAAAATAAAAGTTCCAACAAAATAGAAGACAGAAATAAGAATCATGGTTAGTACTTCTTAACAAAAGAGGGTATATTCTAATTTTGAAGTGTTGTTAAAAATATCTACCATCTTACATATCAATTGTTTGAAAAAGAAAACTATGATCTTATAGAATGAGCAGTATTTTGGACAGTTGTCTATTATTTTTTCTTTAAAAAAGGTCAGCCACCAACTGGTTTGTCATTTGATACATTGGTGACTCAAAATAAATAAAAATAAAAAATAGAAAAATATCTTAAAATGAGAATTGCATACTGAACATCCTACAGAAAGATCTTTATGTACTTCATACTCTTCAAAATATAAGGAGAAGTAAATGTTTTGAGAAATATTTGTAGAGTGCTCAAACATAAAAAAGTACAAAAAAATTGTAAAACATTACAAACATTATTTACGTGGTATTCATAATGCAGATCTTTATCATACAACAATTTTGTAATGACTAGGGCACTGCTTAAAAGAGAATAATTCCATATAATGGGATCTCCTGTTGCTTTGTCTTAGAAATCAGAAGGGATGATATAGTGGAAGATTAAAGCTCCTATCAATTTTTACCATGAAAAAGTAATTTATTTCCTGGATTCGATTTAGTATTTTTCTTGAATACATAGAAATTGACTTGAAGACTTGAAAGAACTTTAGTTCATAACTTTAAGAATAAGTAACTTTATCAATATGAAGGGTCAAAGATATGCTGGAATGTACATCATGTATGCATTCCATTGAAAAACTAAAGAAAAAAAACTTATCAAAGCATAATATTATATAGATGGTTAGGTGAAAAAGTTAGTGTCCATTTGTACTAAATAAGGTACTGTACTCAATGTCCATTGTGCAAATGAATATTTTTTTAAATAATCAAATATTGTTTACACAAATACTAACATAATCACAAATGAAAAAGTACTCTAAACATAAAATTATATTTATGAATTCATACCTTTATTTTCTTTTAATTAAAATTAAGAAAAACAAAACCACTGCTATAAAGTTCATTCCAACTTGTAACATTTTTTAAGACAAAGTAGAACTATCCCATAGGATTTTCAAAGTTATAAATCTTTATGTAAGCAGATTGCCTCATCTTTTTCCTGTGGAGAACTGCCAAGTTTTTGATTAGCAACAGAATGCATTTTAACCAGTACAGAACACAAGCTCCAGATTTAATGATTAACCAGACCAAAGCATAGGACATACAGGTTGGCAGAGTATGTGGAATTAATAGCTAATGAGTTTAGTTTCTTCCCAAATAGAGATAATACACCTGCCTCTTAGGCTGTTATGAGGATAAAATTGCTGATATGTCTTCTTTCATCCCAATTCTGTCCAAGTATTCAACTTCCAAAGAACAAAGTGTAGGGTTGTTGTTGTTGTTACTTTCTATAGAGTCAATTCTGACTCAAAGTGGCCCCAGGTGTATACAATGTTAATATAAAGTGTATGTGTATACATATGTATAAAAACCTATATAAAATAAACCAAACCAAATGAAATTTACTGCCCTCGAGTTTATTCCAACTCATAGCGACTCATCCCTGGATTTCCAAGATGGTATTTCTGTGGAAGTAGATGTCCCAGTCCTTCTCCTTCGGATTGGCTGCTAAGTTTGAACTTCTGGTGAGTGGTCAAATGCCTTAGGCACTGTATCACCATAGGTCCTATATATATATATATATATATATATATATATATATATACTAATATATACATAGGAGCTCTGGTAGCATAGTGGCTAAGGTATTTGACTGCTAACCAGAAGGCTGGCAGTTCAAACCCACCAGTCACTCCTCGGAAGGAAAAAGGGGCAATCTACTTCCATAGTGATACTGCCTTGGAAACCCAAGGAAGGGGTGCTATGCGTCAGGTCTGACTCGACGGCACATAACAACAACAACAACAACACATACATAATGTATATATATCTTATATAACTCACTGCCACCTAGTCGCATCTGACTCTAAGTGATCCCTCCTTGGGATTCTGAGGCACTATCACTATGGAAGTAGATTTCCCAATCTTCCTTCCAATATCTTATATAAATATATTATATATATAATATATACGTAATATATAATATACACATGTAATATATACAATAGATAATATTTAAGTGATAGATAATATATGCATTACATATAAATATGTGATAGATATTATATAATATGTTTTAAAAAGCAAACTCATTGCCATTAACTCAGTTCTGACTCATAGCAAGCCCTCCTTGGGTTTCCAAGGTGGTATCTCTGAGGAAGTAGATTACCCAATCTTCCTTCCAAGGAGGGGCTGGTGGGTTTAAACCACCACCCTTCTTGTGAGCAGTCAAATGCCTTAGGCCCTATACCACCAGAGCTCCTATATATTGTTGTTGTTGTTGTTGTTAAGTGCCGTGGAGTCATTTCTGACTCATAGCGACCCCATGCACAGCAGAACGAAACACTGCCCGATCCCTCGCCAGCCCCACAATCCCTGCTATACTTGAGCCCATCATCGCAGCCACCGTATCAATCCATCTGGTTGAAGGCCTCCCCCTCTTTCATCGACCCTCC
>NW_006921663.1:10598163-10612474 GCF_000298275.1 Orycteropus afer afer | reverse complement strand
TCGAGCTGCTCTTTGAAATCTTCTGTTCAGCTCTTTTACCTTTTCATTTCTTCCATTTGCTCTCAAATACATATATTATATATGTATATATGCATATTATATATACACACATACATACTATATATAAGCAGCTCTGGTAGCATAGTGCCTAAGGCACTTGACTGCTAACCAGAAGGCTGGCAATTCAAACCCACTAGCCACTCCTCAGAAGGAAGATGGGGCAATCTACTTCTGTAGTGAGACTACCTCAGAAACCCAAGAAGGGGTCGCTGTGAGTCAGGTCTTACTCGAGAGCACATAACAACAACAACATATTATATTTGTATATGTAATATATATTATATATGTCTATGGATGGGGCAAATAATTAGATGCTATCAGCCTAAAAGTTGGCTGCTCGAGCCCATCAAGAGGCACCCAAGAAGACAGACCTGGAGATCTGCTTCCAAAAGGTCACAGTCTTGAAAACCCTATGAAGTTCTACAAGCATATAGAAGGTTACCATGAATAAGAATGAACTTGGTGACAACAAACAATACCACCAATATATATATATATATTTTATATACTTTTCTCTCTCTCCATGTACATATGTATGTGTGTGTGTGTATACACACACACACACATACTTTAAGGTCAGTAGTACCAGATTTTTTGAAATATTACCTAAAAACTTTTCCTCTGAATATTGACCCTACTTGGCTGAATAGACACAATATTTCTCTTCAGATCCTTTTTGACCTTGAATAAAGTTCTTATCCATCATGGAATAAGGGGCTATGTCTTTTTTGTTTATGACTCAGATCTTGGCATAGTGCTAGAAATATGACTAGTGTACCATAAATATTTTTTTTAAGATATGTGAATGAGTGAATCATTGAGTCAATATATCTATATAAAAATAAAATAAAAAACATCATATAAAACATTTACGTCGCACAAGGTATATGAGCAGACCTGAAGAAATGTGACCAACTAATAATTTATTGGTGGAGTTTCTCTTAAAGTTTTCCTTAAAAGTATGTACATTTATATGTACATTCATATAATGACTTTAATTGCTTAGTATACAACTCATAATTTTTAATATCCCTAAACACCAGTAGAAGGAGTTCTGGTGGCATACTGGCTAAAACATTCTACTGCTAACCAGAAGGCTGGCAGTTCAAACCCACAAGCCACTCCAGGGAAGGCAGACTGGGCAACCTACTTCCATAAATATTTACCTCCTCAGAAATCCAAAGCCTATCTTTATGAGTCAGAATTGACTTCATGGCAGTGAGTTTGGTTTAGGTCCTTTTTTAAACTCCAATAGATGCAGCAGGCCAGATCAGATGATGTATTGCACTGTGAGATTCTGCTGCAAAAGACCTCTTTAAAGTGCTGAAGAGCAAAGATGTCTCTCTGAAGACTAAAAGTGCACCTAACCCAAGATTTAGTGTTTTCAATCTCCTCATATGCATGTGAAAGCTGGACAATGAATAAAGAAAACAGAAAAAGAGTTGATGCTTTTGAGTTGTGGTGTCAGCTAAGAATACTACCATGGACTGCCAGAAGAGCTAATTAATCTGTCCTGGATGAAGTGCAGCCAGAATGCTCTTTGGGAGAGAGAATGGCCAGACTTCCTCTCACCTCATTTGGTCATGTTGTCAAAGGAGACTATTCCCTAGGGAAGAATATCATGCTGGGCAAAGTGAAGGGTCAGCGAAAAAGGGGAAAATCCTCTATGAGATGGATTGGCACAGTGGCTGCAATGATAGGCTCAGGTATAGCAAGGATTGTGAGGCTGGTGCAAGACCAGGAAGTGTTTTGTTCTATTGCACATAGGGTCGATAAGACTCAGAGCCGAGTCAATGGCACCTAACAACAACATTATTTAACTTGATGTTTTGATGATTCAGTGATGAAAACTGGAAAATGTAAAAGATTATGCTGTTGTTGTTATGTGCCATCGAGTCGGCCCTACTCATAGCGACCCTTCTTTGGGTTTCCAAAGCAGTATCACTATGGAAGTAGATAGCCCAACCTTCCTTCTGAGAAGCGGCTGGTGGGTTTGACCTGCCAGCCCTCTGGTTAGCAGTCAAGTGCCTTAGGCACAATGCTACCAGAGCTTCTCTGTAAAAGAGGATAAGAAAAAAAATTATTTTCTAAGTTTCTGTAAGGGCTTGTGTCCTAATTTAAATGGGAAATATAAGACATGGAGTATGACTTACACCATTTTAAGGATACTAATAAAATACAGGCAAAATGATATGAAAAATTCAAGATATGAAACCACTTGCTCTATCTCGTATTGTATCAGAACATTATAATGCAGTAAAATATGTAGAAAATGAATCCCACATTTTCACTAACTCGTACCATCATCATATATGCTGAATTAAAATTAATCTAATAGTCCAAATGACTAGAAACAGAAGACTCAATTAAAATGCTGGAAACAAGAGCAAATAATCAATGATTTGTATATTTAGGTGACCAGTTCAAATATTTTATTTGTCTTTCCTAAACTAAGTTCCTTATACTATCATCTGCAAATCAGATTATTGGACTTCAGAAATACTAGTGTCCTTCCATCTAAAGTATTAATTTTAGATGATTTTTCAGCCATTGATTTTATATCATCTTTTTCTTAAAATTATTACAAAAGTGAAATAACTTTTGACAAAAAATAAAAGTATTATCTATTAATTTAAGAAAATTTGAAATGTAAGAAAAAATTATATTCATTCTTCATTCATATTCTCACTGGAAATGACTGTGTATCATTTCAACACTCTGATTCATGATTCTGATTTTTTTACTCTGAAAGAGTATGCGTGTCTATGTATGTATGTATGTAATAAAATGACAGACTTAATTTTAACCTACTTGAAAGTTAAACAGGGATTATTATTATTTTTTTAAAAATTTATATCATTATATCTACCTTTCCAGTATTATCTTAGTTTCTTCTTCATGGTATTTTGCAATTTCCTCTTAGGCTGTAAAGTATTGTTTGCATGCCATGTGATAGTTGAAGATGTGTCATTCTCTAGAGAACCCAATCCAACACATGCCACTTGTTTCTGAATTTGGCCATGTGCCCATTGAAATATCCATGGCTGTAACACATGCAGAAGCTTGCAAAAATGTCCATGCATTTGCAATTCTCCTTGAGCTCATAACTCTCTTTTGTGTCTAGGCTGAAGGAGGAAACAGAATCCAAAACTACGGTCATGTGTGACAAGTCAAGTTATGACTACATGTATATTTCCTTTGCAAAATGTCTCTTTAGATCCTTTCACAATTTTTAGTTGGATAGTTGTCTTTTTGTGAATTGTATTAGTTCTGTATCTACTATCTATTATAAATACAAGTCTGTTTTGATATATATGGCATGCAGATATCTTCTTCCAATATATGGATTGTCTTGTTGCTTTTTTATGTCTTTTGAAGGGCAAAAGTTTTTAATTTTGATGAAATGTATTGAATATTTTGTGGATCAATTGCATTGTCTATAAGAAATAATTGCCTAACACAAAACCAAACAAAAAAAAACCCTACTAACAGCAAGTTAATTGTGACTCATCAGTGGTTAAAACACTCAGCTGCTAATGAAAAGTCGGGAGTTCAAACCCATAAGCAGATCCCTGGGAGAAAGATAAGCAAGTAAGTAAAGATTTATAGCTTTGCAGACCATATGAAACAGTTCCATTCTGTCCAATAGGGTCAGTATTAGTCTAAATATTTTGGTTCTTTAGTACTACTGTTATTGAATTACCACAAATTAATGACTTTAACAAACAGGAATTTGTTTTTTATGGTTAAGGAGGCTAGAAGTCCAAATTCAGAGTACCAGCTCTGAGGACTGGATGAAGACCTTTTGACCTTAAGCTTCAGCTCTACCTCTTGTTCCAGGCTCACTGGAGGTGGAGGCTTCTTCTAACTCATGTGGCTACTGGATGCTAAGGCTGACAAACCCAAGATCAGCAGATAAAATGGAACAATTCTGATATAAGCAAGAAAGTGGCAGTCCACTGGTTCAAGTCTGGGAGCTACAGATAAAGACTTAGTTAATTCTAGCATCCAAAATTGGCAAGAACCTAGAGAACTTTCCCAAAGCTTCACCATTTGTACTGAGAGCAGGCCACACCCTGGAGGTAACTCCTCTTCAACTACTTAATTGCTAACAGAATATTTCACCATGGAGGTGATTATAATCTCATTATGGGGAAAAATTACAGCCAGCTGCCAAACCACTCAAAACTATGGTCCTACCAAGTTGATGTACAACTTTAATATCACACTAACCCATGATTATGATATTATATTTTAAGAGCTTATAGTTATTGCTCTTATGTTTTGACCTATAATCTATTTTGAGTAAATTGTGTATGTTGTGGGGTATAAAAATAATTTTATCATATGAATATCAAATTGTCATAGCAAAAGTTTTTGGAAAGATTATTTTATTTCCTATTGAATATTCTTTTTGTCTTTGTTGCAAATCTTCTTACCATAAATGTATAGGCTAATTTTTGGCTCTCACCTATATCAGTGATATATGTCTGTCTGTCCTTATATCATTAGCACACTCCTTGATTACTGTAGCCTTGCGGTAAGTGATGAAATCAGAAAATGTTGTTGTTGTTACTTGCCATCAAGTCGGACGCTACCCATAGCGACCCCTCCTTGGGTTTCTGAGGCAGTATCACTACAGAAGTAGATTGCCCAATCTTCCTTCCGAGGAGTGGGAAATGTTAGTCCTGAAACTTTGTTTTCTTTTGTTTTGCATTTCCATATGAATTTTATGTGATCTAGTCTTGGTCAAATACTTTAATAAACAGTGATTGACACCGGCTGAGTAACTCAACCTCTGAAAAGCTAATTGGTGTCTGTCTTTGGAATTTCCCATATTGAAGCTTCAAGAAAAGAAGTTTTGTTAACTTTGAATCTCTGCTCTATCTTGAGGAAAGTATAGACATACTGTGTAACTTTGTTACACACGTTGAACAGAACTATATATCTGTATCAGGGGGAAAAGAAAGGTAATAAAATATACAGAGCAGGGATGAGATGGAAGAAGAAATTCTACAGCTATTAAAATACCCAACTAATTGAATTTGACTCTATGTCCACCCTGCATTTTATGGTTTAATTTGAATAGGCGCTCTGGTAGTATAGTGCCTAAGGCACTTTAATGCTAACCAGCAGGCTGGCAGTTCAAACCCACCAGTCACTCCTTGAAAGGAAGCTCTTTTGTTGTTTAATTTAGTACCAGATGAGGTCTGGTCAATTAAAATGGAAAAGTTTCTAATCAGTGAAATTATATATGTTTCTTATGTTTTCCATAATATGTATAACATATTATTTATTTCATTTGACATCTCGTAAGTCTGAAGAAAGACATCTTGGTTTAAGACTAATGTTGTTGTTGTTGTGATATGCCCTCAAGTCGGACCCAACACATAGAGACCCTTCCTTGGGTTTCCAATGCAATATGACTATGGAAGTGGATTTCCCCATCTTCCTTCCGAGGAGTGGTTGGTGGGTTTGAACCACCAGCCTTCTGGTTAGCAGTCAAATTCCTTAGGCACTATGCTACTAGAGCTCCTTTAGGGCTAGTACTGAGGTCCAAACATATTTCAATTTTTATTATGATGTGTTAGTTATATAATATTTGAATTATCTTATGTTTTAATTTTGTTATTTTAATAAAGTAAAAATAATTTGCTGTTTTTTCTTTGAAGATTATTTCTTGGACTGTAGTCCTCCAGAAAGTGTTCTATATACTTTAAATTTCAATTATTTTCAGTCATGTAAAAGCTATTTGAACACATCATCATTCTAAAAAATCTCATATTTATAAGCATGACTGGTTTTCTTCTTGAAACTTCACACATGGTCAGATCAAAGGAGTGATGAACAATCTGGGAACAATTTGTCATAAACAAAAAGATCATAAATCATAGAAGAGAATTTCTACCTTTCAGATGGTTCATTAGTTATTAGTCCCTTTATAGCTGTGAACCAATGACATATAATCAAGAATCAGGCAGAGACTGGATAGTTTCCAAAGCTATGGATCTACTAAGAGTACTGGTTGGCCAATCACAGAGATTGTTTTAGTAAGGTAATCTCTATTACATACAATGAAATGCCTGGCTCCTAGTTAGTGTTTTCAAGACTGATCATATTGTTAGGCTCTGACTAATGCAATTCCAGTTCAGAAATAAACACTGCCCAGTCCTATATCATCCTCAGAATCTTTGTTATGCTTGAGCCCATCATTGCAGCCACTAGGTTAATCCAATTTGTTCAGGGTCTTTCCCTTTTTTACTGACATTGTACTTTACCAAGGAGCTCTGGTGGTGTAGTGCCTAAAGAATATGACTGCTAACTGAAAGCCTGGTGGCTCAAATCCACCAGCCACTCCTTGGAAAGAAGGTTGGGCAATCTACTTCCATAGAGATTTTGCCTCAGAAACCCAAGGAGAGGTCACTATTAGTCGGGACAGACTCCACAGCAGTGAATGTACTTTACCAAGCATGATATTCTTTTCTAGGGACAGGTTGTAGACAATTACAAATGCTTTACCTGGCAGATCTCCAGGGGAAAGCTACCTTTCACAACCATAATTGGGCACAGACAATGAATTACTGTCTCTGAAGACAGTCAGCCCTGCACTAACCATGTTTTTTTTTTTTTTTTTCCCCCTACCATATCTGGATTCCTAAGCCTGGCACCTACACGTTCTTGTTGCTAGGTGTCATGGAGTCATCTCTGACTCATAGAGACCCTACATATAGCAGAACAAAACTACCCAGTACTGTGCCAGCCCCATCATCCTTACTATACCTAAGCCCATCATTGCAGCCATTGTCAATTCATCTCATTGAGTCCCTTCCCCTTTTTCATTGACACTCCTTACCAAGCATTATATCCTTCTCCAGGATATGGTCCCTTCTGACAACATGACCAAAGTAGGTGAGATGAAGTCTGAGCATTCTCCCTTCCAAGGAGCATTCCAGCTGCTCTTCTTTCAGAACAGATTTCTTAGATTTTTGGCAGTCCATGGTTCTTTCAGTACTCTTTGTGAATGCCACACCTCAAAAGTATTGACTCTTCTTCTGTCTTCCTTATTCATTGTCCAGATCTCACATGCATATGAGGCTATTGAAAATACCATGGCTTTGGTTAGGTGCACCTTAGTCTTCAAGGAGACATATCTGCTCTTCAGCACTTAGAAGAGCTATTTTGCAGCAGGTTTGCCCAGTTCAGTACATCCTCCAATGTCCTGACTGCTGCTTCCATAGGTGTTGAACATAGAACCACATAATATGAAGCCTTTGACAACTTCCATCTTTCCTCCATTTATCGTGATGCTGCTTATAGGTCTAATTGTGAGGAATTTTTTTTTTTTTTCCTTATGTGGAGGTGTAATCCATACTGCAGACTTTAGTCTTCAAGATTCATCAGTAAGTGTTTCAAGTTATCTACACTCTCAGCAAGGAAGATTGTGTTGTCAGCATACTGCATGTTATTAATGAGTCTTCATCCAATCTCAATGCCATGTTCTTCTTCATATAGTCCAGCTTCTCCAATTATTTGCTTACCATACATATTGAATAAGTATGGTGAAAGGATACAACCCTGATGCACCTCTTCCTGATTTTAAAAGATGCAGTATCCCCTTGTTCTGTTCAAATTACAGCCTCCTGGTCTATCTACAGGTTCCTCATGAGCACAATCAAGTGTTCTGGAATTCTCATTCTTCTTAATGTTACCCATAATTTGTTATGATCCACACAATTGAATGTTTTTAAATAATCAATAAAACACAAGAAAGCATCTGATATTCTTTGCTTTGAGCTAAAATCTATCTGATATCAGTAATAATATCCCTCATTTCACATCCTCTTTTGAATTCAGCTTGAATTTCTGGAAGTACTCTGTCAGCATACTGCTGCAATTGTTTTTTGAATCATTTTCAGTAAGATTTTACTTGCATGCAATATTAATGATATTGCTTGATAATTTCAACATTCTGTGGGATCACCTTTTTTTGGGATGGGTGCAAATATAGATCTCTTGCAGTCAGTTGGGCAGGCAGTTGTCTTCCAAATCTCTGGGCATAGCCAAGTGAGTGACTCCAGTGGAGCATCTGTTTGTTGAAACATCTCAATGGGTATTCCATCAATTCTTGGACCCTTGTTCTTCCCTGATTCCTTCAGTGCAGCTTCTACTTCTTCCCTCCATACCATTTGTTCTTGTTCATATGCCACCTCCTGACATGGATGAACATCGACCAATTATTTTTTGGTATAGTGAGTCTGTGTATTCCCTTTACCTTCTTTTGATGTTTCCCGAATCATTCAATATATTGCCCATAGAATCTTTAAATATTGCAACTCAAGCCTTATTTTTTTTTTTTCCTGCACTTCCTTAAGCATTCTTACTGTATTTAATCCTAGAAAGAATTGGCTTGTCTTCTGGAAATCCATGTTTTTTTCAATATCCTTTACCAACACCACAATCTAAATGTATCAGTTCTTTGTTCCTCCTTATTGACTGTCCAACTTCAGCATGAGTATGTGGTGATTGAAAATACCATGGCTGGGTCAGGTACACCTTATTCTTCAAAGTGACATCTTTGCTCTTCACTATTTTAAAAATATCTTTTGAAAAAATAAATAAGAATATCCAATTTTGTGTGTCTGTTTTTTTGAATGTTTAGGACTTTGAGATATAGGAAAATTGTTTGTCAACCAAGATAAATCAGTGGAAATAATTTGGGAAGAACATTCAAAATAAAGTTTAGCCTCCTCCAAAAAATGTATAAGATCAGAATAAATATATATTAGACTTGTGCAATAAAAACTAAAGGTAGAATCATCTCATATTCCTCTTATCTTGATAGGACTGGAAATATGAAAGAAGTGAGTAAGGCGATTGTTAATAGAATATTGTTCTATTGCAACACTATTGACAAAAGTAGTCAGCACATTTGATAAAGCTTACACTGAAATAAAAGTCAAGAAGATGGTATCAATAGAGAATAAATAGACAATGTATATACAGATTGTGAGGATGGCAAAGGACCTGCCAGTGTTTTCTTCTGTTGTATATAGGGTTGTTGTTCTGGTTACCTAGTACCATTCTGACAAGAATATACCACAAATGGGATGGCCTTTACAAACAGGAGTTTATTTTCTTACAGTTTGGAGGCTAAAAGTCCAAGTTCAAACTGTCAGGCATTATGGGCTGGGAGAAAGCCCCTCAGCCTTGGATTTCAGATCTGCCTCCAGCCAGCCCACTGAAGCTAGAGGATTTTTTCACTCAGACAGCTTTGACTGCTGAAGCTGTGGCTGCCAAATTCAAGGTTGACAAGTAAAAAGGCACAGTCCCAATATTACCAAATCACACTGCAGACCATTAACTGAAGTCCATTGTAAGTCCCAAGGTGAACAGATCATGGCAGGCTGCTGAACAATGACACAGCTACATGCAGGGTTCAAGGTTCCATGAGGTAAAGACTATCTCCAAAACTTCTCCTTACTTACAGGAAGCAGACCATATCCCAAAGACAGCTACTCAGCTTCATGTGGTAGATTCTACCATGGAGTTGATTGCTAGTCTCATCATGGGGAATAACTACCAGGAGCTGGCCAACCACTCAACTAGGCCCAGCCACGTTGATATACAAACTGAACTACCACAGTTTCTGTGAGTCACAGTAATCTAGAAGGCATCTGACAACAACAAAAATATGTTTTCATAGCATGCATTCTCCTGTTGTTTTTATTTGCACCTAGTATTTTCAATATTAACATTTTTTTTTTTTTTCATAATCTCACCTACAGAAGTTGAGGGTTCCAATTTCTCCATATCCTTTTCAACAATTGTTAATATAAGTCTTTTTGATTAAAGCCATACTTGCAGGGTGACCCATGGTGGACAAGTTTCTTATCTATGCCAAGAAATTTGAAAGACAGATACCTGGCCAACTGACTGGAAGAGATCCATATTTGTGCCTATCCCAAGGAAAGATGATCCAAAACAATGTGGAAAGTATCAAATAAAATCATCAATGTCACATGCAAGTAAAATTTTGCTGAAGATAATTCAAAAATGGTTGCAGCACTGTATTGGAAGGGAGTTTCCAGAAATGCAAGCTGGATTTAGAAGACGATGTGGAACAAGGAACATCATTGCTGATGTCAGATGGATCTTGGCTGAAAACAAAGAATACTAAAAAAAAATGTTTGCTTGCTTTTCATTGATTTTGAAAGATATTTGGCTTTGTTGTTGTTGTTGTTATGTGTGGTCATGTCGGCCCCGACTCATAGCGACCCCTCTTTGGGTTGCTGAGGCAGTATTACTACAGAAGCGGATTGCCCAGTCTTCCTTCTGAGGTTTACTATGTGGATCATAAAAAAATTATGGATAACATTGTGAAGAATGGGAGTCCCAGAACACTTAACTGTGCTCATATCAAATCTGTACACAGACCAAGAGGGTGTCATTCAAGCAGAATAAGAGGATACAGCATGATTTAAAATCAGTAAGTGTGTGTGTCAGTGTTGTATCTTTTCCACCATACTTATTCAATGTGTATGATGAGCAAATAATCCAAAAAGCTGGACTATATGAAGCAGAATGCAGCACCAGGATTGGAAGAACACTCATTAACATCCTGCAATATGCAGATGACACAGCCTTGCTTGCTTAATATGAAGATGACTTTCAGCATTTACTGATGAACATTATAGACTACAATCTGCAGAATGGATTACACCTCATCATAAAGAAAATGAAAATCCTCATAAGTAGACCAAAAAGCAACTTCACAATAAATGGATAAAACATTGAAGTTGTCAAAGATTTCATTTTATTTAGATCCACAATCAATACCCTTGGAAGCAACAGTAAAGAATTCAGATGTCCTATTGCATTGGGTAAATCTACTGCAAAAGATCTCCATGAAGTTTAGAAGAGCAAAGTTATCATTTTGAAGACTAAGGTGCACCTAACTCAACCCATGTTGTTTTCAATGGCCTCATATGTATGTGAAAGTTGGACAATGGATAAAGAAGGCAGAAGAGTTGATGCCTTTGAATTGTGGTACTGGCAATGAAAATCCTATGGATGCCAGAAGAATGAACAAGTGTGTCCTGGACAAATCATAGCTAGAATGCTCCTTGGTAGCTACAATGGCCAGACTTCTCATGTATTTTTGTCATGTTGTTAGAAGAAACCATTACCTGGAGAAAGACATGCTTGGCAAAATGGAGGTCAGCAAAAAAGGCACAAAGTGGCTGCAATGATGACTTCAAGTATTGCAACATTTGTCAGTATGGTGCAAGACTGAACGATGTTTTGCTCAGTTGTACATGCAGTTGCTATGAATTAGAGCTGACTTGATCGCACCTAACAACAACAACAAAAAAATTGGATGTAAAGTGCTATCTAATTGCATTTTAATTTGGTTCATTTTCTTTCTATGTACTTATTGGCATTTGTTAGTCTTTGAAGAAACGTCTATCCATATGTTTTACCTATTTTTCAGTTGCATTATTTGTATTTTTATTGTTGAGTTGTGAAGATTCTTCATATATTCTAGATATAAGGTCTTTAAATAACATTTAATTTGTAAATAGTTTTTTCTCAGTCTATGGCTTGTGTTTTCACTTTCTTGATGATGTCTTCTAACTATAGAAACTTCATTCTTACAGGTTTCGTGTGCTGTTTTAAAGTTTTTTTTTCTTCTTTTTTAATGAGTGTTGTGTAAATTCTCAGAATTAATAACATGGATATATATTGTTCTGGTTACCTAGTGCCACTCTGACAGGAATATACACCACTAATGAGATGGTGCTAACAAGCAGGAGTTTATTCTTACAATTTGGAGGCTTTAAGTCCAAGTTCAAAGTGCCAAGCTCTAGGGGCTGTGCGAAAGCCCCTCAGCCTTGGGCTTCAGCTCTGCCTCCTGCTCCTGGCCCACTGAAGCTAGAGGCTTTTCTTCACTCAGAGAGCTGCTGGCTGCTGAGACTGCCAAGGCCAAGGTTGACAAGTAAAAAGGCACAGTCCTGATGTTACCAAACCACATGACAGGCCATTAATTTAAGTCTACTGTAAGTTTCAAAATCAGCAGAGCTTGGCAGGCTGCTGAATAAGGACACAGCTACATGCAGGGTACAAGCGTGCCATAAGCTAGAGACCATTCCCAAGGCTTCTCCTTATATACAGGAAGCAGACCACATCCCAAAGGCGGCTACTCAGCTACTTATGGTAGATCCCACCATGGAGTTGATTGTCAGTCTTTTCATGGGGAATAACTACCAC
Source organism: Orycteropus afer afer (assembly GCF_000298275.1). Taxonomy (NCBI): domain Eukaryota; kingdom Metazoa; phylum Chordata; class Mammalia; order Tubulidentata; family Orycteropodidae; genus Orycteropus; species Orycteropus afer. Next base: position 10,600,147 of record NW_006921663.1, on the reverse strand, counting down.
CAGCTGCCCAGCTACTCAGCCAGGCCCAGTCAAGATGACACACAAACATAACCACCACACACACACACACACACACACACATTTTTTTTAAATTTCATTTTTTATTGGGTTCTTGATAATGGAATTTCATGCTTTTTCCATGTCCCCATTACCTAATGTCATAAAGTGTTCTTTAAAATTTTACAATGACAACATTAAGCACACACAGTGGCTAACTTTCCTGTTTGCTTTTAAAACAAAAGCTGGAAGACTCCTTCTCTTTTTTGTAAATACAAGGGGGGAAAAAAAAAGCAGTAGTTGCCCTAGAAGAGGGTTGGAAAAATCTTGTGTTTTTCTCTCAGTTGATGAAACCTCTCCTTTCCCAAAGGCTATTATTGTAATCAGTATTTGTACTTTATTGTAAACCTTGTCAATGGTCACCACTGAACAATTAATTGACACTCTCCCTGTTTAAGGCATGCTGAGTACAATTATTACATTAAAGGAAAGCTCAAAATAAATATATTTATATGGCTAGAGTAAATTCTTGTTATCAAGAACTTAAAAATGTCTCTAGCAAGTATTTCAAAATAGCCCTAGCATTTGCATAACATCTTAAGATTTTCCATGTCATTTCAATAGACATTGAGTTATTTGACAATCTCAAGCACAAACCCAACTGAGTTAGCCACTGTTTCAAATAAGGACAGTGAAATTCAGTGCAGTAGATAGAAACAGAGATATTTTAATTTGCTTTAATGCTTTACAGTTTACAAAGCAATTTCACTGGCTGTCTCACTTAGTCTTGTCACAGATTCTGTGAGGTGCTTATAGAATACTTCAGTTTCTAGGGCAGCTTAAGCACTATGTCTTAGCGATAAATTACAGACACATTTATAAGCACATATAAGCTAAACTCCAGCTTTACTTTTAAGTAAGGAGTATTATAATTTTATCATATGTTATATAAATTAGAAGGGAAAAATACTTATTTCCAATGTAAATAAATTTCCAGGTCTTAATATCTTACCTCCTGAGTAACCCATTTACAAATAAACTTATATATTTATATCATAAACTATAAAATGCTTTAAAGATTACTTTGTCTTTTTGTTTACCAACTTGGATCTATTACAAACAATTATGAAACTTGTTTTTCTTTAACAGATTTATTAACATGTTGATATTTCATCAAAAAACCAGAATGTGATGACCTTCTTTTGCTTATAATGAAATTAAAAGACCTTGCTTCGTACTATTTCTCATTGTTAATGTATCTTTACAACAGCACTGTGAATCCAAATAGAATTTGACACTGTTCAGGTAGCTGAAAATGTGAAATAAGAGTGGTGCAATATACAGATAATACAGAAAAAAATGTTTTCTTCTCCACAAAAAATAAGTTCAGACACAGTGTATTTACTTGGTTCTAAAAGGTCTACAGAGACATGAGTTCCTTCTAATTTGCCACTTTATTATCCCTATGGATAATAAATATAGAATTTACTCTCATGGTTCAAAATGATTGCTGGAGTTCCAACCATCATAGCTTCCTTATACTTTTAGGTTAACAGCAGAGATAAAAGAAAATCACATCTCCCCTTTGGAGGACTCTGATAAAATATTGCACATACTACTTTCACTTTCATATAAATGGCCATACCTTAAATTAAATGTGAGCTGAACATAACAGCCAGAGATTGTAGTATTTTATGAAAGCAGCAATTTGTCTGCCTAAATTCTGAAGACTTTTTTTAGCATGGAAAAGAGAGTGGACATTTTGAAGGAGTAGCATCTTCTGCCAAAATATTGTTCTTTCTATTTATTCAGGAAAGGAAACAAAGTCTCATAGATGTTAAACTATGTTCAGTTTTACACATCTGCCATCTGAATGGCAAGGATTCATCTAAAATTCAGGATTATTATTAACTCTGTAGCCTCATCTTATTTCTAGAGCCTTCAAGCTCCTATTTCAGAATAAATTCTGAGTAAATTGTGATTCTGA
>NW_006921663.1:10597570-10598063 GCF_000298275.1 Orycteropus afer afer | reverse complement strand
AATAAGGAGATCTGTTGGTATTATGGTTAAGACATTGGGCTGTTAACCAAAAGACTGGCAGTTCAAACTCACTGGTGGTTCTGTAGTAGGAAGATGAAACAATCTGCTTACACATATATTTACAGTCTTGGAAACTCTGTAGGGATTGCTGCAAGTTGGAATTGACTTTACAGCAGTGGATGGACAGTGAGTGGATATGTGCAGTATATTTTTAATCACAGAGAATGCACTGTCCTTGTACAAGTGTATTTGTACTCTACATTTTCTCCTGTAAGTAATTGTATAGATACTTTTCCTATTTGGTGAATTTGTATTTATGCTCCCATCATTTAGGAACTTTGTTTTCGTTTCTTTAAAAAAAAAAAGGCAAAGCATAGTAATTCTTCCATTATGTGCCCAGGTATGCAGAGAATTTATTACATTTATGGTCATTATTATTTATTATTTTATAGGTCTATTTCCACTATTAATTTGGAAGCTCAGGAAAGAAAAT
>NW_006921663.1:10579414-10597470 GCF_000298275.1 Orycteropus afer afer | reverse complement strand
CCTCTTATGTTTTTAAGGTCTAAAAACTGACTCCTACACAGTATTCATTTGATAAGTATTCAGTAAGTGATTATTTTTCCTTTACTTTTAAATTGTGGTTTAGGAGAAAGTTTACATACCACATTACCTTTCCACTCAACAATCTATACACACTTTGTTTCATAACATCAATTGCAATTCTTTCAGTGTAACAGAACTCTTCCCACTTCCTCAGTGGGTTCCTGGTTTTTATTCATCTTTCTTTCTTGATCCTTCCTAGCTTCTGAGCTTTGTTTTGGGACAAATGCTGGCCTTTTAATAATGTATTATTCTGAGGAGCATGTTCCTCATGTGAGGTTATTTATTTATTTATTTTCCCCTTTACGTCTAAGGTGATCCTCAGGAGTGAGTTCAGTGCCATGGAGTCAGGGGTTCTTCCAGTCTATTAGACCACTTAATGCCATAATTCTCACAGAAAAGACAGACAGAGAGAGATAAAGAGAGAATACCTTTGCAACCTTATCACAGATCTTGACTAAGATCATATCTAATAATCTGTATTATATGCTCTCTAGAAAGATAATTCATAGCTTATAATGCAAATATTAATTAACTTCTTATTAGCTTAATGGAACATATTTCCCTTGTATATCTTTATCCTTTAGACCTTAAATCATTACGAATGTTCTTGTGATCTGATCATTATATTTTAAGAATTAAATATATTAATGTCAGGCAAGAATAGATAAAGATTTGGAGAACCTTGAGTAAGAGAAAATGCAAGAACCCTTATTTTAAAGTTATTAATAATTTCAAGATGGTACCAGTGAACTATTCAACAGAGAATGCAGTCTTTTTGAGTGTAAAGCCCAGTGCCAGTATAGACAAGGGCAGAGATAATGCATTATTTATCATCAAACAATTCCTTCTTCTCCTCCTTTTGGGTATTGTTTAGTCTGGTGATGATTGGTGCTAATTAACTCTAAGATGCCTTTTCCCAGTATTACTGTTTTTGCAACCCATTTCCAAATAATTAGACTAAAACCTTTCACAAAAGTTTACACTTACCTCACCAGAATCTTCTAAAGAAGTAAATAACAATAAATAACACATTGTAACTGAATTGACTTCAACTCATGGGAACTCCAGAGTAGAATTGCTCCATAGGGTTTTCTTGGCTATGATTTCTGTGGAAGCAGATCTTCAGACCTTTCTTACTCAGCATTGCTGTATGTGTTTGAACCCACAACCATTACATGAGTTATTGAATGCAGCAACACTCAGGAACACCCAGAGTCTTCTAGGATACCAGAATTGCTTATATATTGCAATTCCATAGAAAATGTTGTGGAATGTGTGTATGTATGTATATATATATATATATATATATATATATATATATATATAACAAACTTCAACAAACAACATGTGTTACAGGAATCAAAACCAAAGTGGATGACATATAGAAAATCATAATGCAAATGACATTCTTTGCTAGTTACAAAATAATTATGTTTCAAATTTTATCTGCTCTTTGACTATTTAATGCTCTGTTCTTAATTTGAGTCATGAAAATATTACACTAATTTGCATTTTTAACTCAGTAAGTTTTTTTGAACTATAGCACCCATATCTGGCAAGGAAATGCTTGTATGTTTTCAAAATGTAAGGATCTGTATGATTCACTGCCCATCATTTATAAGCTGCTGTAAAACTGAAAATCCTTACAAATAGTTCCTCCAGCAATATCCTGATTATGAAATAGGGACATTTTTGAAGTATTTACTTCAGAATAGAACAAAAAGAAAGAAAGAAAGACACATTGACTTAGAACACTATTTTCAAAAATAAATTATCTGGTAGTACTGTTAAGTTTCTCTAAAAAATGGTTTCTAAAAGATATTAGATTTTATTTACTCAACTATAATGCAAACAAGATTCTCTCCAAGCATAGGCACTTAGGTAAAGTAGTATATTATTATAATAGGTTTCTGGTTATTTTTTAATTACAATATAGAATAACGAGCCTAAAAGTAAAAAGTTGAGATAATTTTATTACAGATACACACACACACACACATAAGTACAGAGTGCTTACAATTCTTGTCTTGCAATCTGATTAGAAAGAAATGTCTACACTTGAATATAATTGCATTAATAAAAAGAGAAACGATTATTTCACTTTAAACATGTCTGTAGAAAGATAAACCACAGGATAAGCAAATCAGGACTCTGGTTTCAGATTTCAGTGATTCTCTGAAAATTACTTTTATCTGTGTATTGATTTCATTCCCATGATAGTTATGAGGTAGTTATATCGGTTCTAGGTATCACTTCGAGAACATCAGAAGAATGAAAAAAGATAGTTCCTTTATCTGCGGTGTTTTCTAATAAGAGCAAAGAAATCTTTCAAAGAAGGCTTCCACGGAGTTCCAGGATGGAATCACATGTGGATTCGTAAACCAATCATCAGCAAAAAAATTAAAAAAAAAAGATAATAATTTGGAGAAGGGTATATATCAATCAATTAAAGCTCTAGTAGTGTAGTGCCTAAGATACTTGACTGCTAACAAGAAGGATGGTGGTTCAAATCCACCAGCCACCCGCAGAAGGCCAGTTAGGCAATCTACTTCCATAGTGATACTGCCTCAGAAACCAATGAGGAGTAGCTATGAGTTGGGTCTGACTCAACGACACATAATAACAACAATCTAGATGATACTGTAGTTCAATCTCAAAATCTCACTAGTGTTCATGTCCATTCTGGCTCAGTTTAAGTTCTGCCTTATGTCACCCTTAGGCTGGAGTTGAAGCTGCAGGAGTAGCTTAGTTATGGCGGAGACAAGAGAGAGGTGAGCACACAATGACTATTAAGCTTTTACTAGGAAGTGAGGACTCCCCTTCTCACATTTTATTGTCTAGAAAATGTCATAGCTTAATTCTAACAACAATAGTGTTCAGGATAATTCTCCCTCAGAGTGAGGCCCCACAAAAAATAGCTATATTAGGGCAATTACTACTTTAACAACAGTAAAATCTACCAAAGGCAATCAACACTAAAAGTATTATTCTTCACTTTTGATCTTTGTATATGTTCATTCTTATTCTTCAATGTAACTGCATTTTGTAGCACAAAATGTGATACCATAAAAAGAGACAATCTAAGACTTATTTAGAAACTATTAGAATAATCTATTCATCCTTTTTTTGGGGAAAATAAAGTGCCCCCCCCCCTTAGATTCAAATAAGGCAAAAGGATCTATTTATAACTGCCTATTATTGAAGTTTCTTTATAAAATCGCTCCACACTTTTTTATCTAATTTAACCACCCTTTAATGGAATCATTATTTCTTCAACTTTTACTTTTTGGACCAAAAGTACCACATGTAAAAATTTTTCATGTAAATATCAGTAGTATATTACTAGACGTTAAACATAATTACAAAATTGAAAAAGACAAGTTTTTCCTTATATCTTTCCTAACGAATGACATAGTGCCTAAAGCATCTGACTGCTAACCAGGAGGTTGGAGGTTCAATCTCACCACCCACTACCCAGAAGGACAATCTACTTCTGTAGAGATACTCCCTGGCAAACACAAGGAGGGGTTGCTATGAGTTGGAACAGACTCGATGGCTGCATGTTTTTTTTTAGTTTTTTTTTCCCCTTACAAATGTGTGTAATTTTTCTTCTTCACAAAAATATCATTTTATTTATATTGATTTCTACTAACATATTTCTTGTGATATTAAGCAATTTACTTAACTCTTTTTCCTTCATTGTTAAAATATTTACCTTTATATTCAAGTTTAATATCTGTATACAATACATTGCAGAACTGGGATGCTTTTTTGTTATTTGTATGGGTAGCTTTCTTCAGCATTTATTACCCTAAATATTTAATATGAAAAATATTCTTCAAATCTTGATAATTCAAAGTCATACACGTACCCTGTATATGTATACATATGCAATCATACACATTACTTATGATAATGAATTCTCATTATTTAAACTTAATCAAAATTTAGAACTTAAAGACAATTTGTGAAAAAATAATGGCAATCAACAAGCAACTCATGAAAACAACTAGAGAAATGTATAGAGGAATGATGAACATAGTTTTTTTCTTACAAAATTTCCAAAGAGAAGGAAAAATTTTACTGTAAATGATAGTGTCTTTATCTTTCCATGTTCTCTTGGGGAAATGAAGTATCCTTATTACATTTTCTGTGGTGATCTATAGGGATAGTATAAGCATATCTATAACATCAATGGGAGCTCTGTTATTGTAGTGCCTAAGGCACTTGACTGCTAACCAGGAGGCTGGCTGTTCAAACCCACCACCTACTCCTCAGAAGGAGGACTAAGCAATCTACTTCTGTAGTGATACTGCCTCAGAAACTGAAGGAGGGGTCTCTATGTGTCCGGTCCGACTCAATGGCACATAACAACAACAACAACATAATGTGAATGATACAGAGCTTGTAACTTAGCCTTCAAAAAACACTCTAGTTGAACCATTTTTAGGGGGTGGAGTGGATAACGAAATTCTCTGATTCAGGTCATGGAGGAGTCAATGGTACCGGATTTACCCTCTAGCAGTGAAAAACTGAAAAAAAAAAACAAAACAAAAACCAAATATGTAAGATTTGTTTCCCCAATATTCACAATTATTTTCTTCAAATAAGAGATTATCTCTGATTGATACTCAATTTGATAGCATACATAGGCATAATTTACATTTCTAAAACACTCCTATAATTTATTTTCACATCTCATATTTATTATATTTATAATATACATTTAGAAACTTTAGCATTATCAATATTGTTTGTCTGAAAAAAAAATAATTTGTTATCATTAGGAAAACAAGACAAAGAGAATTATCCATGTGTAATAAGTTAGTATTTTTTATGAAATTCAAAGTTAAATACACACACTCATAACACACACACATACACATGGAAAAATAAATACCTTCAAATCCACTAGCTCCAGCGTGTCTGAAGCTAAAATGATAATTGAATTTCATGGACTTTAACTTTTTCTTGGATGATGAATATTCCATACTCAAAAACAATAATTATAAAGTAAATAAAATAATTATCTAAGCTAAGCACAAGTAGATTTAATTCCCTTTAGGCTCAAACAAATATGCCAGTACACATGTAAGACTTTATAAATGAATACTATTTTGTGGAAAATAAATATTTAAAAGTAGAATATTAATATGATTCATAACAAGAAAATCCTTTTGGGAAATTTATATCAATTTTGTGATTATTTTTAACTTATACTCTATTAAGTAGAATTTAAGATTAGAGTTATGAAAAATTTGAGTCTTTAATTATTAAATTTTTAAGTAGATCCTACTTAGAAAAAGGTTAAGACAAGATTTAAATTAAAAGCTGCCAGATTAAGATTAAAAATAAAAGAGGGTAAAAATATTTTGTTTAAGAGAATGATTACCTAATGTACATTTTTATTTTTACTACTTCTGTGCTTCATTTCTATATTTGCATGCCTTCTAAACATATTCACATGGATGTATTATTGTCTTCTTAAAAATTAAGTTTGTCACAGTCCCAACCCTCATAGAAACAACTATGCCCTCTGTTTTTTTTACAGACACAAGATTAGTGGTAAATATCAGATAGTGTTTTGTGTTAATCTTTATTTTTATACTTTTTTTCTTCCATTTTCATTTGTATCTATTCACATAGGCAATATTAAAATAGTAGTATCTATTCAAATATTCTAATAGTGCTTTAGAGCAAAGATGTTACTTTGAAGACTAATGTGTGCCTAACCCAAGCCATGATGTGTTCAACAGTCTCATATGCATGTGAGATCTGAAAAATAAATAAGAAATACCATAGAAAAGTTGGTGCATTTAAATAGCGGTCCTTGTGAAGAATATTAAATATACTATGGACTGCTACAAGAACGTACAAATCTGTCTTGGAAGAAGTACAAACGGAATCCTCCTTTGAAGTGAGAAAGTCCAGACTTCTTTCACACTTTTGGCATGTTGTCAAAAGGGAACTATCTCTGGAGAAGGATGTCATGCTTGGTAAAGTAGAGGGTCAGTAGAAAAAGGGGAAGACCCTCAAAGAGATGGAATGACACAGAGGCTGCAATGATAAACTCATACATAGCAACAATTCTCAGAATGGTGCAGGACCAGGCTGTGTTTCGTTCTTTCGTATGTGAGTCACCGTGAGTCGGAATCAACACGATGGCACATAACAATAACAATAACATTCAAATAGAAGCACTTACTGATGAAGAACAAAGACGACAGCCTTCAGTATGGATTACACATCATCATAAAGAAAACAAAAATTCAGACAACTGGACCAATTAGCAACATCATGATAAACAGAAAAAAAAAAAAAAAAGAATGATGATGTCAAGCCTTTCATTTTACTCGGAGCAACAAATGACTCCAATAGAATCTGCAGTCTAAAAATCAAACCATGTAGTGCATTTGGCCAATGTGCTGCAAAAGAATTTTTTAAAGTGTTAAAAAGCAAAGATGCCACTTTGAGTACTAAGGTTTGCTGGACTCAACCTATAATATTGTCAATGCCTCATATGCATGCAAAAGCTGGACAATACGAAGACAAAAGAATAATTGATGCATTTGAATTAAAGTATTGGGAAAGTACATTGAAAGTACAATAGGCTATCAGAATAACAAACAACTCTGTCTTGGAAGAAGTACAGACAGAATACTTCTCAGAAGGGAGATTGGCAAGACTTCCTCTTACACATTTTGGACATGGTATCGGGAGGGACCAGTCCCCAGGAATGGACATCATGCTTGCTAAATAGAGGGTCTCTGCTGTACGTAATCTCATTACTATAGCCACTGAGTCAATACATCACATTGAGTGCTTTTCTTTTTTTCACTGACTCTCTGCTTTATCAACCATGATGTCCTCCAGGAACTGGTCCCTTCTCATATATGTCCAATATATTATTGTAATATTTAAAATGGAAGAGTATATGAATATGACCTTATTATAGTATGAATAACACATTCATTTCTGTCATATTTAAGGAAAGCATAAAAATAAAAAGTGATTTTAAAGACTCTTAACTCAACTTCTTATTTCCCCCATGTAGAAAAAGGGATACATAAGGTTGGCTTTTACAAATCTAAAAGCAAGAAAACCCTCAGCTCAATTAAAAAGTTAAGAACAGGATTGAATTGTTGAATTAGAGTCCTCTTCAACTCATAGAGACCTATGCATACCAAAATGAAACACCGTGCAGTCGGTCACACACCAGCTCCACCATCCTTGCTATACTTGAGCCCATCATCGCAGCCACTGTGTCAATCCATTTCATTAAGGGCCTTCCCATCTTTTGTCAATCCTTCACCTTACCAAGCATGACATCCTTCTCCAGGAAATGGTCCCTTCTGACAACATGACCAAAGTAGGTGAGATGAAGTCTGGCCAGTCTCGCTTCTAAGGAGCATTCTGGCTGCACTTCCTCCAGGACAGATTTGTTAGTTCTTTTAGTGATCCATGGTACTTTCAACATCTTTGCCAGCACCACAATTCAAAAATATCAACTCTGCTTCAGTCTTCCTTATTCACTTTCCAGCTCTCCCATGCATATGAGGTGATTGAAAATAGCATGGCTTGTGTCAGGCACACCTTAGTCCTCAAGGAGACATTTTTGGTATCTTACAGCACTTGAAAGAGGTACCTTGCAGCTGATTTTCCCAGTGCTATATGTCATCTGAAGTCCTGACTGCTGCTTCCATTGGCATCTATTATAGAACCAAGTGATGTGAAGTCTTCGATAACTTCAATCTTTTCTCCATTTACCATGATGCTGTTTATTGGTCCAGTTGTGAGGATTTTTGTTTTCTTTATATTGGGATGTAATCCATACTACAGACTGTATTCTTCAACATCTATCAGCAAGTGTCTCAAGTCATCCTCACTTTCAGCAAGCAAAGTTGTGTCATCAGCATATCATAGGTTGTTAATGATTCTTCCTCCAATCCTGATGCTATCTTCTTCATATAGTCCAGCTTCTCAGATTATTTGTTCAGCATACAGATTGAATAAGTATGGTGAAAGGATAAAACCCTGATGAACTCCCCTCCTGATTTTAAACAATGAAGTATCCCCTTGTTCTGTTCAAACAACAGCCTCCTGATCTATGTACAGGTTCCTCATGAGTACACTTAAGTGTTCTGTGATTACCATTATTCTCAATGTTACCCATAATTGTTTTTGAATTATCTTCAGTAAGATTTTACTTGCATGCAATATTAATGATATTTTTCAATAATTTCTACATTCTGTGGGATCACCTTTCTTTTCAATGAGTACAAATATGGCTCTCTTCCAGTTGGTTGCTCATGTAGCTCTCTTCCAATCTATGGGCATAGCCAAGTGAGTGCCTCCAGTGGGGCATCCATTTGTTGAAACATCTCAATGAGTATTCCATCACTTCCTGGAGCCTTGTTCTTCACCAATTCCTTTAGTGCAGCTTCAATTTCTTCTATCAATACCATTAATTCTTGACCATATACCACCTCCTGAAGTGGATGAACATCAACTAAATCTTTTTGCTACAGTTACTCTGTGTATCCCTTCCATCTTCTTTTGATGTTTCCTGCGTCATTCAATGCAATCTTTCAATATTGCAATTTGGGGCTTAAATTTTAAGTTCTTTCAACTTGAGAAATGTCAAGCATATTCTTCCCTTTTGGTTTTCTAACTCTAGGTCTTTACACATTTCATTATAGTAATTGGCTTTGTCTTCTTGAGCTGCTCTTTGAAATATTCTGTTCAGCTCTTTTATCTTGTCTTAGGGTTGAATTAGTTGATATACTATTTTGAGAGCATATTTTGGTATTTTATGTAAAAGGCATTTAGAATTTTTCTAGTTTTTTTTTTTTTTTTAATAAATAATTCCAGAATGGCTGAAGTGAGAAAGTCATGGTATATATTGTAAATTCATATAGGAGTGTAAAGTACCCAGAATAGTAAAGGCAGTAATGAGAAAGAAGAGGAAAGTTGGAAGATCTAGATCACCAGTAATCAAGAAGTACCATACTTTTGATAATATGTATTCTTCTTACTTGTTTATATGTAGAGAAATGATATTAAATTGAGTGTCCAGAAACTGACCTACACATAAACTCACTTTATTTGCAACAAAATTCCCATTGCATTTCAGTGTGTGTGGGTGCGGGGGTGTAGGATACTGTTTTAATAAATGATGTTATGTCCATTAGGTATCCAAAATAAGAATTAAAAAAAAAAAAATATTGACTCCTAACTTACAACAAATAAAGATATTTATAGGCCTAAATATGGAAGATAAACCAATCAAGTTTCTAGAAGACACACAATATATTTTCATGATCTGGGGATAGGACACAAAAACCAGTAAATACAAAATAAAATGTTGATAAATTAGACTTCATTAAATTAAAAGTGAAAATAAGTTATTTGCCATGTATATACCAAGGGACCCTGGTGGCACAATGGTCAAATGCTTACCTGCTAACTAAAAGGTATGCAGTTCAAACTCACCAGCAACTTCATAGAAGAAAATCTTGGCAATCTGCTACCATAAATAGTATAGCCTATAAACTCTATAAGGAGCTTTGTTAGTATAGTGGATAAGGTACTGGCCTGCTAACTGGAAGGTCAGTGGTTCAGGCCCATCAAATTCTCTGCACAAGGAAGATGGAGCAATCTACTTCTGTAAAGATTTACAGCCTTGGAAACCCATAGGGAGTCACTATGAGTCGGAAGTGACTCAAAGGCAGTGATCTTTTTTTGTTGTTTTTGTTATTGTTGTTGTTTTTCTTTTTAATGAAACTCTATAGGATGGATCTACTCTGTCCTCTAGGATCATTATTGGTTGGAATTTATTTGACAGGATAGAATAAGCATATCCATAAAACATACAGGCCTATTTAAAAATCAATAAGGAAATTACAAGAAACTCAATTAAAAATAGTCAAAAAAATAATTTGTTGTCAGATAAATTCAAATTAAAACAAAATAAAATTTTGATGCACATCCAAAAGAATGACTAAAAATACAGCAATAGATCATACAAGTCTTGGAGAAAATATGAAGCATACATTGTAACCACCACTTTGGAAGCTGTTTAGAATAAACAACTAAAAGTAAGTGTACATGTATCAAATTATACAATATATTATCTTCTGGGGATATGCCCAGAAAACAGTTGCTCATATCCCCAAAACAAGTGCAACAATATTTACAGAATCTTTATTTGTAATAATCAAAAACTAAGAAAGAGTCCAAATATACACCATCAATAGAATGCATTATTTGTATTTGTTTCATAAAAAATAATACAAGGCAATAAAGAAGTGCATATAATTATCTAAATGTAGAGCTATTTCATGCTAATGAATAAGAAGACTCAATTCTTCTTATTGTTAAGATGTCAATTCTTTCCAAATTAATCCAAATTTTCAATCCAATTTCAACTAAACTCCTAACATCCTGTTTTCTATATATCTGGACAACAAAAATGGATTCTAGACTTCATATGGATAGGAAAAATAAATAAAAAATAAGTAAATAACAAAGTACAGAAGAAGAAGAGCAAAGATTGGAGGTCTGTTATTACCTGACTTTAAGACTTACTATAAAGCTATAATAATCAAGAGACAGTGATATTGGGTGAAAGAATAGTCACATAGAAACACAATAGAGAGATTAGAAATAATAGATGCAAACATATTAGTCAACTGATCTATGGAAAAGGAACAAAGACAGTTTAACAGAGAAATGATAATATTTTCAATAAATAGTACTGGAACTATTGAACATCCATGTTTTAAAAAAATAAAAAAGATGAAGAAGGAAGTGTAAGATCTAGACATAGACCTTTCACAAAAATGAACTGAGGAAAAATGGACTGTAGACATAAATGTAAAACACAAGACAGTAAAATTTCTAGACTCTATCATAATATGTGTATAGACTTCTTCAGTTTTATTATTAGGTATGTACGTTTGAAGCTTATTTATACAGGATACACCAGAATTCATGGACATAATTTTTATAGCAATAATATTCTAAATAAGAGCTAAGAAATTTCCATCAACTGAGGAAAAATAAGTAAATAATTTCACACTCAAGGACTTCTCAAAGATTGGAATACTGATTGGAATCACAGAAGTGAGCAAACCACAAATAGAGTCTTCAACATTGATTAATATAAATAATAAGTTTGAGCTAAAGTGTCAAGTGGAAAAGAATACACAAGTCAAAATATAATCTAACCTGTAATTTTTTTTTTCCTTTACTAATTTGTAGGTGCTCTGGTAGCATAGTGCCTAAGGTACTTAACTGCTAACCAGAAGGCTGGCAGTTCAAACCCACCAGTCACCCCTCAGAAGGAATGTTGGGGACTTTACTTCCATAGTGATACCACCTGGGAAACCCAAGGAGGGGTTGCTATGAGTCAGGTCCTGCTTGACGACACATAACAACACAATAACATATTAATTTTTATCACAAGTGAAAATTAACTCTTCTGTATATTCTTTAATATGGTTATGCTAAATTAATAAACAAACTTATCCTTTCTTTTTTTTTCTATGACAGAGTATTTATTTTTATTTTTTGCTTATGAGAACACATCAATAAAAAATATCAATAAGAAAAAAGGAACTGATCCTGTTCCAGTATTTACCTAAAAAAATAATATCACTGTTGGTATTAGCTTCAACAGAGTCAACTCTAACTCTTGGTGATCATATACACAATGCATTGAAAGTTTGCCCAACTCTGCCTCATACTTACAACTGCTTGCATGTTCAAGTCCATCATTCAATTATTATGCCAATGCCTCTCATCGAGGGTCTCCCATGCCCTGGTTGGCTCTCTATTTCATACACATAATGCTCTCCAGTGATTAATTTGTCTTGATGACATGTTCATAACAAGCAAGTTAAACATTGTTCTGTTTGGAAATAGATCACTAGATCTTTTTTTTCTTTGTCTGTCTTAATCTGGAAGCTCTGTTGAAACCTGTCCAAAACTGGTGACCCTATTGAAATACCAGTGGCATGGCTTCTAACATTATAGTAACATGGAAGTCATTCCAGTACAACAAACTGACAGTTGAGTGCTGAAAACAAATAAATAGTAAGACAGAGAAATAGGATTCATTAAACTACATTGTATCATTTTAATAATGTACCATTATAAAAATATTTCAATAAAATGTTTTATGTATTATGTCCTATATTCCTTTTCTTATTTTTCTTGTTTGTCATTCTTAAAGGAATTTGAAATTGTGGACCATGTGGGCTAAGCACAACTGCATAGATACTTCATTCCTGAGTTGAGTAGTTGTGACAGTTGAATCATTGCCTATACCACATAAAATATTTACTATATGGCCCTTTCTAGAAAATTAACTGATTGCTAGTACAGAAAATACTATGACAATAGTTATTAAATTCTTTTCTCATTGAAAGACAAAAAATAATTTGAAGTTTTATCTCCATAAGTTAATTTTATGAAGATAATCTTCTGAATTCACTCAATATAAAGGACATTTTAATAGGCTCTAACATCTTAAAGTTTTATATTTTACATTCTCATCCTTTGGGAAATAATGCTCAGTGATATAGATAGAGGTCTCATGAAAAGAAGCATTTCTTTGTAGAAACTCAGGGTTAAACAAGATTACACATGTTTTCATTGCAGAATCTTTCCTTGCTTTTAACGTGCTCACATGTTTTTTGAGTTCTCAGGGTTGGACACTGCACATGGCATTTCTAAATTCATTTAACTGAAAAATCTTTCTTATATCTTGTTATATTCTGTAAAATACACCTGAAAAGCAACTCCTCTGCATATAGAAATTTACAAGAGAGGTATCTTTCAGGGTATTCAACCATATTTTTTCAATCAAAGCATAAATAGAATATTGTTGATTAGTAAAATCCTTAAAATGCTATGAATATAAGTATAGCAATAGCTATCCTAGTTTACAGAAAATACTTGATGTGATTGTTCACATTTTCATCTTCTGTCATTTAATAATAACTTTGCACAGTATGTCTAATTATTTTATGTCAAATTTTTAATGGAGTGCCTCAAGTAAATAGTCCTGGTGATCTACTTCTGAAAAATCATTGAAAACTCTATGGAGCACAGTTCTACTCTAACACAGTGGTTCAAAATTAACTTGACAGCAACATTTATTATTTTTTTTTTAACACAGTGATAGCATATTGGGAGCTCTGGTAGCATAGCGCCTAAGGCATTTGGCTGATAACCAGAAGACTGGCTGTTCTAACCCACCAGCCACTCCTTGAGAGGAAGACTGGGCAATCTACTTCCGTAGAGATATGGCCTGGGAAATCCAAGGAGGGGTCACTATGAGTCAGAACCAACTCCAAGGCAGTGAGTTTGGAGTTTTTTTGTTTTCTTTCTTTTTTTTTTTTTTTAATAGCATATTAGTGTGATATAATAATTTTCATTGTCAATAAAACACATTTCAAATAACCTGTCCCCAGAATTTTGATTTATGTAGAATCATGTGATTTGTGGTTAAACTCCTCTAGAATTTATTCTAGCCAAGGTTGTGCAAATCAGAAACTTTCTATTATTTAAATATTTAAATGTTATACTGTCAGCTTGGAATAGGTGGACATCAGACTTTTACCTTTTCAGTCTTAATAACAAAAAAATATTTAAGCCATACTCTTTCCTTTAAAAAACTAAAAGTGACACTATCTTAATATGCTTCTTCCCTTTCTATGCAGTTACTTTGACAGGAAATGAGCTCACATTTCCCTCTGCTGATGAAAGGAATTTGTCAATCATATATAGTTTGAGGAAAGCATCACTTTATTCAAAAGATAAATCATATGATATTGTTATACTGAATGAATAAAGCAATGAAGAAAGCATGGATTGAGAATAGATTAGATGATTGCATTATAAAGGCATCAAAGTAAACTGATCTGGAGTGAACTGTGAATGGACTAAAATTCAAAGATATTTCATTGCTACTTAAGTCTATGGACATCTAGTGAACAATGTTCATTTTCTACTATAGATTTTTTTGAAGAATGAGAATTAATGCAAGACTTTTGTCAGTCAGCCCATCACATTTATTATCCTAATTATATATTGGATTATGTGCTTAAGTAAATTTTAGTGGTAAGATTTATCTTAAAAACTCATCTTTTGTTATAAATATTTAAATAAAAATCATTACACTTTTAATATTTAAATAATGCTTTTCTATTTCTGGTTGTACCATTGTAATTGGCTCCAACTTAAATATCAACTATGACAAAGTCATTCTATATTTTTTGATTGAAATTTTAATGAAGCCAATAAAGACCCTCACCAATTCCATCTGAGCACTTTGGTACCATTAGTATATTGACTTTTGTTTTCCACATTCTATTTCCATGGTCACCCTATGGCTTTGCTGTAAGCAAAATACCTGTTTTAAAAGAAATTAAAAATGGAGAAGGAATAAATTCCTTTTATCAGCAAAGTAAAATCTTTCTCAGGTTCGTCTACAATAATTCTGCTTAGATTCAATATCCAGGATCTAGCAAATGAGTCAGAGATCATTTAAAATGGTTTAAAAATCATAAACAATTCCTTACTTTTGAGCACATTATTTTACTTATTGTTCTTAGGTACATTAGGTGCATTTGAATCAGTTCTGAGTCATAGCAATCCTATGTACAATAGAATAAAATATTGTTGGTCCCACACCTTCCTCAAAATCTTTGCTTTGTTTGAGCTTATCATTTCAGCCACTTTGTCATTTCCCTTTTTCACCAACCCTCTGTTTTACCAAACAGGATGTCTTCTCCAGGTATTGATCCCTCCTAATAAAAAGCCCATAGTATATGAAATGAAGTCTCCTCATCCTGGTTGCACTTATTCTAAGACAGATGTGTTTGTTCTTCTGTCAATCCATAGTATATTTAGTATTTTTCACCAACATTGTAATTCAATTCTTCTTCAGTTTTCCTTATTCATTTTCCAGCCTTTCATGTGCATATAAGCCAATAGAAAATACTTGGGTATTTCTAATGGAAAATGGCTTCAGTCACGCACATCTTAGTTTTCAAACTGACATCTTTGCTTTTAAACTTGTAGTCTTTGATCTAAATCATCATTAAGCCCTTTAGATCCTTTTTGTTTCTAGCAATGTTGTATTGTCTTCATATTACAGTTTATTAATGAGTCTTCCTTGCATCTTGATACCACATTCCTCTTTGTTATAGCCCATCTTTTTGCATGATGAGCTCAGCATACAGATTAAATAAGTATGATGAAAAGATACAATCCTAACACACATCTTTCAAGATTTTAAACCATGCACAATCCTCTTGTTCTGTTGGAATGATTGCCTTTTTGTCTATGTACAGGTTCTGCATGAGAACAATAAAAGGTTCTGGAATCCCCATTCTTTGTAATGTTATCCATAATTTCTTCTGATCCACACAATCAAATACCATTGCATAGTCAATGAAAACATAGGTAAATATATTTCTTGTATCATCTGCTTTCAGCCAAGATCTGCATGACATCAGCAATGGTATTCCTTATTCCATGTCTTCTGAATTTCTAACACTTCTCTGTTGATGTACTACTGCAACTATTTTTGAATTTTCTTCAACAAAGTTTTACTTACATGTGTTATTCATGATATTATTTGGTAGTTTCTGCATTCTGTTTAATCCTTTTTTTTTTTTAATGGTCAAAACTATGGGTCTCTTCCAGTCTATTGGCAAGTTAGCTGTCTTCCAAGTTTCTTGGCATAGAAAAGTGAAATCTCCCACCTTTGCATCCATTTGTTAGAAAATCTCAAGTACTATCCCATCAATTCCCGGAAACTTGTTTTAGTCATTGCCTTCAATGCACCTTAGACTTATTTCTTCAACGCCATCAGTTCTTGTTCATAAGATACCTCCTGAAATTGTTGAATATTGAACAGTCTTTTTGGTACAGGACTTTGTGTATTACTTCCATCTTCTTTGATGCTTCCTGCATGGTCCAAGATTTTGTTCATATATCACAATATGAGGCTGTAATTCCTACTCTCCCTTAACCTGGTAGCTCCAGTGGAACCTGTCCACCATGGGTGACCCTGCTGATATTTCAAATATCATTGGTATGGTTTCCAGCATCAAAACAACACACAATCCACCACAGTATGACAAACTAACAGAGAAGTTGTAGTTGATAAAGTTAAACCCTTTTTGAAAAAAATCAGGATTCTATTGGCAAGAAAGGAACTCTAATGACTTAGTTTTTAAAGCATTCAGCTGTTAACCAAAAGGCTGGTTGTTCAATTCCACCAGCCACTCCATGGGAGAAATATGAGGCACTCTGCTTCCATAAGGATTTACACCTTTGAGTACCCTATGAGGGGGCAGTTCTCCTCTTCTCTAAGGGTCACTATGAATTGGGCTTGACTCAATGGCAGTGTGCAAATATTAGCAAGAAAAAATGAAAGGTATCTCTATTAGGTCTAAAACTCACAATACCTATACTACTTATTATGAAAGAATTGTAACAATGTGAATTATTTTTCATCTTTCTTTAGCTACCTAAACCCTTAAATTAGTCACAAATTGGATTTTGGATATGGACACAAGAAGTGAATATTGAAGACCAGATGGTAATATTTTGATTTTTGAATAGATTTTATTATTGCAATCATTTCATCATCTTCATATTTTAAATTATACTTACTGTTTACCTACAAAATATAATAAAGTATGAAATATGTGAGAGTATAATGTACAAAAAGCATACATTTTTAAAATATGAAGTATATTGTTATAATAAATTAAAATGTTTTCTTCTAATGATATATTTCAGGAAGTCTGATTTCTTTTAATAGGTACAAAATGTGTAATTTAATATGGTAATGGAGAACAAAATATTCTAAACAAATATAATTTCAATTTAATAGGATTCATGAAGCCTTCTGTAAGTCAAGTTCACACTAGTCATTATGAAAAAAAAAACAGATAAATTTGTTTTTTTTGTATTGAAAAGTGTATCTTAAAAATTTTATACAGAACAAAGTTGTTACATTCCCATTCCTTTATACACTACAGGTTTTTTGGGGGGCATTAGTATATTTGGGTAAAATTTTCTAGGTGATAAAACACATTTATGTTTGTTTTTTTGTCAGGACTAAAAAAAGTAAAAATTCCATGTCTATAATGCTAAAAAACAAAACAAAACAACTGTCAGATGACGATATGTGAGACACCAACTATAATTGAATCCCTTCAGAGCAGACAGAAGTAAAAATAAATGGCATTAAAGTTAAACACTATTGTTGAAAAGAGAACATAATGAAAACAGTGAATCAAAAATAAGATGTCTTGAGGGAAGTAAAATGTCTAAGATAACTTAAAGCTTGTGTCTTTGGCTTATATTATTTCATATATATCAATCATATAAATGGCATTGCCTGTTCTGGGAAAAACAGTAAGTAATACAAAAAATAGTATTTTCAGCAAAGACAATGTCTACAATCAAATGTAACATATCTAGATGTTTCAGCAATTCAATAAGATTGACTGCAAATAATTTGAAGCAAGTTGTATCAGATAGAATAATTCACAACTAGAAATAATTTCCAAAAAATATTGCTTCACACAAAAATTTGGTAGAGTACAAAAAAATACCCACTTAAAATTTAACTATAATATATTACAAAGATAAAATGTACCATCATTTGATATGTAAAATCTCATAAATCTTCCATATTTTTTCCTTTTATAAAAATTCAATACTGTATTCAAACAGCCATAGCCAGCATCATCATTTCAGTTGAAAGAAATGTGTAACTCTAAGATATCAGAAGTTTTTTTCTACATATTTGAAACACACTTGTAATATCCTTTTTTTCAGTGCAGACGCACATGATATTCATATACCATTTTAACCTGACTCTGCTTAAAAGAAACAACCATTCAAGAGCACTAGGTGAATATATGTGTGTGTGTGTGTGTGTATATATATATATATATATATATATA
>NW_006921663.1:10573444-10579219 GCF_000298275.1 Orycteropus afer afer | reverse complement strand
TATATATATGATTAGTTTATTTAATATTCCTAACTGAGTGATGTACATGGAAATAATCCTCCCAAAAAACAAAATCCCTTGTATGTACTATTTTAAACCTATCAAATGTACCGAGAAGTAGTCCCCTTAATAATTAAATTTCATTATTTTCTGGTCACATTGTTCATGAGAACCTAGTCCTGTGTAGTTTAAAAGTCTAATCTCAAATCCAGGTTAGAGCTTAGTCACACTTCCACAAAATAGCCATTTCTGAATGGACTTCTGGATTTGCTATATGTGCTCTATCCAGCTCTTGTAGCATGAGGCATAAAAGGAAAGGTACAAATCTTATGTAGCCTGTCATATATAATCTATATTTTACCACAATATACTAGAATGGTTAACTATTTTTTGTGGGGTTGTAGTTGCTCTTGCTATTGTTTTTTGTTTGTTTTCCTTTATTTAAATAGTTCCTGAAATTATCTTCACACATTTTTGAAAAGGCTAAACTCATAAATGTATCATTAAAATGTCATTTTTCCAGAAACCATTAACAGTGCTAATTTGAATGCTTCATTCCAATTCATGTAGATTTTCTGAATTTAAATGTTTAGGAATTATTTCCTTAGATACTTAAAAAATTATGTTATCTAATAAAGTTTATCAATCAGTGTAACAATTCCCTCTTTTAAGTAAATCATTTGAATGTCATTTTAACCTAATATGGTCATGATGATCAGTTCAGAGTAGGAAACAGCTCAAGATTTTGGAAATAAATAAAACTTGATTCAAAAACTGTAGTGGTAATTACTAATAATAAAATCTTACAGAAGTTATTATTTTAAAAATATCATACATTATGTTGTTGTTAGTTGCCATAGAGCCAGCCCCTGACTCATGATGACCCCATGGAAAGTGAGATTGGACTACTGTGATCTACATGCTTTTTCTTGGGTGATTTTCAGAAATAGATGGCTAGGGCTTCCTCCTTAGTCTGACTTAGTCTTGAAGATCTAGTGAAAACTGTTCAGCATCATAACAAAGCACAAGCTTCCACTGACAGAAAAATGATGCCTGTACTTGAAGTTCATTGACTAGTGTCTTAGTTATCTAGTGATGCTATAATAGAAACACCAAAGGCAGATCACTTTAACAAACATAAATTTATTCTCTCACAGTTTAGGAAGCTAGAAGTTGGAATTCAGAGTACCAGCTCTAGAGGTAGGTTTTTCTCTCTTTGTCAACCTGGGAGGGGAGATCTTTCTCTCTGTTCTGGTTACCTAGTTCAGCTCTGACAAGAGTATACCACAAATGAGATGGTCTTAACAAATAGGAGTTTATTCTTTAGTAGTTGGAATGCTATAAGTCCAAGCTCAAAACGCCAGACTCTAGGGGCTGGGTAAAATCTCCTCAACCCTGGGCTTCAGCTCTTCCTCCTGCCCCCAGCCCAATGAAGCTAGAGGCTTTTCTTCACTCAGACAGCTGTTGGCTGCTGACAATGACAAGCCCAAATTTAACAAGTAAAAAATCACAGTCCTGATGTTAGTAAACCATATAGCAGGCCATTAATTCAAGTCCACTGGAAGTCCCAAGGTTGGCAGAGCTTGGCAGGCAGCTGAACAATGACATGGCTACATGCGTGGTTCAAGGGTGTCATAAGCTAGAGACCATTCCCAAAGCTGCTGCTTATACATGGGAAGTAGACCACATCCCTAAAGCAGCTACTCAGCTGCTTGTGGTCGATCCTACCATGGAGCTGATTGCCAGTCTCATCATGGGGTCATGGGGAATAATTACCACCAGCTGCCTAGCCACTCAACCAGGCCAACCAAGTTGACATCAGCTTTAACTACCACAATCTCCTTTGAATATCTGTGGGCTTGATTCTCCTAAGAGACGTCCATGTGTTGTGGCATCGCTGTTCCCCTGGGTCTTGGAGGTTCTCAGCACAAGGACTCTGTGTCCAAAGGCACACTCTGCTTCCAGCTCTTCTTCCTTGGTGATACTGAGATTCCTCGTTTTTTTTTTTTTTTTTTTTCTGCCATTCTCTCTCATTTTAGCTCTCTAAGATTAAAATGATGCAAACCATACTCCAACAAAACTCCCTTTACATGAGATCAAGACTGTGACCCAAGTAAGGATGATAATTTAACTGTTGCATCCAATGCTAACCCTGCTAACACTGAGAAAACAAATATAATCTAATCCTTTTTAATGTAACCTAATCCTGCTTCACTGAACATAAGCAGAGGTTATGGTTTACAACACCTCATAAAACAGGATAATTACATGATACACAAAATAGAAGACAATCACACAATACTGTTAATTGTGGCTTAGCCAAGTTGACATTAGTTTTTGGGAGACACAAATTCATAAAAACTGGTAATCAAACTTAGGTCTCTTGCATGAAAATGACTATTCTATTACTAAACCATCTCTTCCATCATCATATATTGTAACTAGAAAATAAAAACGATAATTATACCTAGCTCATAGAGTGAATATAAAAAACTAGTTGAAATGGTATTTGCAACTTATATCACAAAAGACACAGAAAAAAAAAGATTTAGTAATTGATATTAAGGCTTTTAAATTGTTAAGCAAATCTGAAGATTTTTTCATAAATT
This sequence comes from Orycteropus afer afer, assembly GCF_000298275.1. NCBI lineage: Eukaryota > Metazoa > Chordata > Mammalia > Tubulidentata > Orycteropodidae > Orycteropus > Orycteropus afer. The sequence continues at coordinate 10,576,610 of NW_006921663.1, read as the reverse complement.
ATAAAAATTATTGTACAAGAACTTAATATATCTCAAAGTTCAAGGGATCATACACATAAAAGTAAGATTTATCAATGCTTGTAGGAAACATCTTTATCAATTTTAAGTATAAATATTATAATTTAATAAGTAATTTTTTTTATTGGTAAAGTTTGAATTCAATACCTATAAACTAATTCATTTTTAAACCTAAATGATACCTAAACTATCAACAATTGGTAAAAATACCTTCGCATTCCATTAAGCAATTTCTTTTCCTTTTTCTTTTTTTTTTTTTTTTCATTTTTATTGTGGTGAAAACATACACAGCAAGACATTTGCTAACAGCACAACTTCCACAGTTACAGCTCAAGGACACTGATCACATTTTTGATGTTGTGGCATCATTATTTCTGTTATTTTCCAAAATATCTATCATTATATGTATATATATATACATATATTATGCTAGGCTCTGGTAGTGTAGTGCCTAAGGCACTTGACTGCTAATCAGAAGGCTGGTGGTTCAAACCTACCAGCCACTCCTTGGAAGGAAGATGGAGCAATCAACTTCTGTAGTGATACTGCCTCAGAAACTCAAGGAGGGGTCACTATGAGTCGGGTCTGAGTGGATGGCATAAAACAACAACAACAAGAAAATCTCACTGCCATCGAGACTATTTGACCCATAGCAATTCCTCCTTGGGTTTCCAAAGTTGTATCTCTATGGAAGAATATTGACCAATCTTTCTTCTGAAGAGTGACTAGTGGATTTTCACTGTCAGCCTTCTGATTACTTAAGTCAAATGCCTTAAGTACTATGCCACCAGAGCTCCTGTATATATCTGCCACCACTCATCTGACACTTTGTCATACTGTGGTGGCTTTCATATTGCTGTGAGGCTGGAGGCTATCCACTAGTATTTCAAACACCAGCAGGGTTACCCTTGGTGGACAGGTTTCGGTCAAGCTTCCAGACTAAGACAGACAAGGAAGAAGGAAGGGACCATGTATTTTCAAAGAATTAGCCAGTGAAAACCTTATGAATAGCAGTGAAATACTGTCTGATATATTAGTGGAAAAATTTTTGAATGTCCCTGAAGCATTGTATGATATAGTGTCAGAAGATGAGCCCCTCAGGTCAGAAAGAATTCAAAATATGACTGGGGAAGAGCTGCCACCTCATAGTAGAGCCAAACTTAATGATGTGAATGGAGTAAAGCTTTTAGGACCTCCATTTGCTGAAGTGGCATGACACAAAAGAAGAAGAAACAGCTGCAAACATCCATTAATAATCAGAACATGGAATGGATGAAGTATGAATCTAGGAAAATTGGAAGCTTTCAAAAATGAAATGGAATGCATAAAGATCAGTATCAAGCTGAAATGTAGTGGTTGTGGCCATTTTGAAACGGAGAACAATGTGGTCTACTATGTCGGGAATGACACATTGAAGAGAAACGACATGGCATTCATCATCAGAAAGAATATTTCTAGATCTATACTGAAGTACAATGCAGTCAGTGACAGGAAAATATCCATAGGCCTACAAGGAAAACTAGTTAATACTAATACTATTCAAATTTATGCACCAACCACCAAAGCCAAAGGTGAGGTTATTGAAGATTTTTACCAACTTTTGCAGTCTGAAATTGAACAAACATGAGATCAAGATGTGTCAATTATCACTAGTGACTGGAATGCAAAAGTTGGAAACAAAGAAGAATCATTGGTATTTGGAAAATACGGCCTTGCTAATAGGAATAATGCTGGAGATCACATGATATAATTTTGCAAGACCAGCAGCATATTCGGGAGCTCTGGTAGCATAGTGGCTAAGACACTTGCCTCCTAACCAGGCGGCTGGTGGTTCAAACCCACCAGCCACTCCTCGGAAGGAAGGTTGGGCAATCCTACTTCCGTAGTGATACTGCCTTGGAAACCCAAGGAGGGGTCGCTATGAGTCGGGTTTGACTTGACGGCACATAACAACAACAACAACAGCAACATATTCATTGAAAATATCTTTTTTTTACTATTATTATTTATTGTGATTTGGGTGAAGATTTACAGAGCAAATTCACTTTCCATACAGCAGTTCACATATACTTTGTCTCATGTCATTGACCACAGTTTACTACAATGCAACAGCTCCCTTCCCACTTTCTCCCCATAGTTACCTCTTCCCATTATCAATCCTTCCATACTCTCCTGCCCCCTGAGCTGTCTCCCTGTGCATAAGTAGCCTTTCCTTCTACCATGATTGTTCTCTCCAGGGCGTGTGTCTACTTGAGGTAAATGTTTAACTCACATGTCTGTACTTTGTTTGGCTGGAAAACACAGGTATGTGTTCAATTCCAGACCTGAAGGGCAGCAAGGGGCCATAATCTCAGTGGTTCCACCAGGCTCTATTAGAGCAGCAAACTTGGTCCCCACCTTCTTTTTTTTTTTTTTTCCCCTCCAAATGATTTTGAGTTTTGTTCCACATTGTTCTCCCTCTCTATCCAGGATTTCCTACATCCCTTACAAATGGATGACAGTGATAGTCAGGCACCATCTAGTTCTTCTGGTCTCATAGTTGCATAGGTTGTAGATTGGATGGTGTACCAATTGTGAGGACTGATTGTTTCTATTAATTTTGGTTTTCTTCTTTCTTCTTTGCTCTTGACAAGGAAAGACCCATCGTTGCATCTAGATGACAGCTTCCTAGCTTTTAAGACCCCAGTCGCTACTTGCCAAAGTAGGAGGTGGAACAATGTTTTGTATAGCATGTTATGCCAATTGAGCTTGATGTCCCCTGTGACTATGGTCCCAAGCATGCAGGTCCAACTACTCAGTCCCTCTGGGTAGCTGGCTTTGACCAAGCAGTGACCATAACCTTGCCCCTTGTCAGCTTTACTATACACCTGGGAATTCTGATAATTAACATAAACTTATAGGACCGTTGTCAGCCAACCCTATATATAATCTTGGATACACTCCCCATTTCATAGACGTACCTAATAGTTCAGTCTGTCCACATATCTATCCATCCATATATCCATGTTTGCCTTCACTGAGAACTCAGTACTGTATATGCAAAAGAATCATATTTGTTGTCTGTACTTCCCATGTACCTCTCTATGTCTTTCTCATCCTCAATGCTGCCACATTTGGTACATTGCCCTTCTCTTCACCCAAATCAATA
>NW_006921663.1:10552074-10571871 GCF_000298275.1 Orycteropus afer afer | reverse complement strand
AGGTCTTTTGTGTCCCTGGTAAGATTTATTCCCAAGTATTTTATTTTTTTGATAGCTATGGAGAATGGTATTGATTTCCTTATTTCTTTTTCAGCAATCTCTTGCTGGTGTCGAGGAATCCAACTGATTTTGGGATGTTGAGAAGTAGAGAAGGAGAATAATAAATGAAGGAAAAAAATAGGAAGAATGCAAAAAGAAAAACAAGGAATGTGGTTAGTTATGAGAAAAAAAGGGGGAAAAGAAAAAAAAAATTAAATTTGGGGGGGGGGTGAATTTCTACCAGGCGCAGGGAAAAGAAAAAATGCTGAAAACTAGGACCTGGTAGGGGAAGATTAATAATAATAATAATAATAGGACAAAAGTATTAATAATATTAGTTGGTTTGAAATGGACAAAGACAAGCAAACTAATCACCAGGAAAAAGAAAGTGAAAAAGAAAAAAAAAATAAAAAGAAGAAAAAAGAAAGAAAAAATTTGGTGGAGGACTGGGTAGGGCACCCAGGCTCCGTCTGATCACACAGACTGTCATGGAGTTCCTGTGGGCCCAGAAGGTAGGTGGGTGTGGGGATGACCACACCTCCATTCACCAAGCGGGTGTAGGGTGTAGTAACAAGAAGAATGTTGTACCTTTTCCGTCATGCAGGCCCTGAGTGTCCTTGGGGTTGCTGGAAATCAGAATGTGTTCTTAAGCCCCAGAAATCTGTAAGAGCACTGTCTCTTTAAATATCCAAAATAGTCAAGCTGCTTTTTAAACCTTCAAAATGGCAGCAACCTCCGGACCGGCAAAAGTCCACAGCTTAGCCCACCTTTCTCTTCACCTTCTCCATTTGTTTCCCAGCCACCGTGCACAGTCCTCCGTGCAGTCCCTGGCTAGCCGGGGGATTTTTAGGTTAAGTCTTAAGTCCTACCACTACAGGAAACTGCGAGAGCACTGTCTCTTTAAATATCCAATTTACTCAAGCCACTTTTTAAACCTACAGAATGGTTTCACCCTCCGGACTGGCAAAAGTCTACAGCTCAGCCCACCTTTCTCTTCACCTTCTCTGTTTGTACCCCAGCCACCATGCACAGTCCATGCAGTCCCTGGCTAGCAGGGTGATTTTTAGATTAATTCTTAGGTCTTACCACCACTTGGGAATCTCCAAGCTTTCTGTGCCATCAGGATCGCTCAGGTCACTGCCAGACCGCAGCTCTGTATGTCTCTTTTTTTGGTATTTTCACGCAAATTCTTCTGTTAGTTGGTGTTTATTCCACTTCTGTATCCCTCCCGTCAAGGCTCAGGGGTCCAAGATTATCTTCTGTGTCTGTGTTAATTGATTTCTCTTTTCTTTGTTGAAAAGAGTCTGTGCAGTCCTTCTGCCTAGTCTGTCATCTTATCGGAACTCACTGCAAATACCTTTTTCAACAACATAAATAGTGGCTATACGTATGGGCTTCACCAAATGGAGAACCAAAGAATCAGATCGACTACATCTGTGGAAATTGGAAATAGAGAAACTCAATATCTTCAGCCAAAACAAGGCCAAGGGCAGACTGTGCAACTGACCATCCCTGCTCATATGCGAGGCTGAGGACAATTTTAAAAAGTACACTAGAGCCAAAATAGGACCTTGATTATATCCTTCCTGAATTTAGACACCATCTATAGAATAGATTTGATGCATTGAACACCAATGACTGAAAACCAGATAAATTGTGGGAGGACATCAAGAACATCATCCACAAAGAAACAAAAAGTTCACTAAAAATACAGGAAAGAAAGAAAAGAAAAGAAAATGGATGTCAGAAGAGACTCTGAAACTTGACTTTGAATGGGCAGTAGCTAAAACAATTGGAAAATCAACATAAAAGAGCTCAACAGAAGATTTAAAAGGACAGCTCGAGAAGACAACCTTTATTATTATAATAAAATATGCAAAGTCCTGGAGTTAGAAAACCAAAGGGAAGAACAAACTCAACATTTCTCAAGCTGAGAGAACTGAGGAAAATTTCAAAGTTTGAGTTGAAGTTGAAAGATTCCATGAGAAGTATGTTAAGTAATGCAGGAAATATCAGAAAAAAATTGATAGAATACACAGTCACTATAGCAAAAATGGAGCTCTGGTAGCATAGTGGCTAAGACACTTGCCTGCTAACCAGACGGCTGGTGGTTCAAACCCACCAGCCACTCCTCGGAAGGAAGGTTGGGCAATCCTACTTCCGTAGTGATACTGCCTCGGAAACCCAAGGAGGGGTCGCTATGAGTCAGGGCTGACTCGACGGCACATAACAACAACATAACATAGCAAAAATAATTGGTAGATGATCATTCATTTCAGGAGGTGGCATATGATCAAGAACAAATGGTATTGAAGGAAGAATTTGAAGCTGCCCTGAAGGAATTGGCAAAAAACAGGGCTCCAGGAATTGACAGAATACTCGTTGAAATGTTTCAACAAACAAATGCCATGCTAAGGGCACTCACTCATCTATGCAAAGAAATTTGGAAGACAGCTACCTGGCCATACAACTGGAAGAAATCTATATTTGTACTTATTCCAAAGAAAGGTGAGACTACAGCATGTGGAGATTATCCAACAATATCATTACTATCACACACAAGTAAAATCTTACTGAAAATACTTCCAAAATGCTTGCAGCAATGTATTGACAGAGAACTTCTAGAAATGCAAGCTGGGTTCACAAGAGGAAATGGAACAAGAAATATCATTGCTGATGTCATATGGATCTTAACTGAAAGCAAAGAATCCCAGAAATATGCTAATTTGTGTTTTATTGACTATGCAAAATCATTTGATTGTGTGCATCATAACAAATTATGGATACCATTGAGAAGATTGTGAATTCCAGAACCTTTCATTGTACTCATGAGGATCCTGTACCTAGACCAGGAGGCTGTCACTTGAACAGAACAAGGGGATGCTACATGATTAAAAATCAAGAAGGGAGTGTGTCAGGATTGTATCCTTTCACCATATTTATTCAATCTGTATGCTGAGCAAATAATCTGACAAGCTGGACTATATTAAGAAAAATGTGGCATCAGGAGTGGAGAAAGACTCACTAACAACCTGTGATATGCAGATGACACAACTTTGCTTGCTGAAGTGAGGAAGACTTGAAGCACTTACTGATGAAGATTAAAAAATACAGTCTGCAATACGGATTATATCTCAACCTAAAGAAATCAAAAATCATTGCAACTGAGCCAATAAGCAGCACCACAATAAATGGAGAAGAGATTGAAGTTGTCAAAGGTTTCATATTACTTGATTCCACAATCAACACCAATGAAAGCGTCAGTCATGACATCAGGCAAAGTATTGCCCTGGGAAAATCTGCTGCAAAAGACCTCATTAAAGTGCTGAAGAGCAAAGATATCTCTTTGAAGACCAAGTTGTGCCTCTCCCAAGACATGGTGATTTCAATTGTCTCATATGCATGTGAGAGCAGGACAATGAATAAGGAAGACCAAAGAACAGTTCATGCTTTTGAGTTGTGGTGGTAGTGAAAGACATTGAAAGTACATTGGACTGCTAGAAGAAGTAACAAATTGGTCCTGGAAGAAGTGTAGCTGGAATGCTCCTTGGAAGCAAGAATGACTTTATCTCACCTACTTTGGTTATGTTGTCAGAAGAGAACTTTTCCTGGAGAAGAATATCATGTTGGTAAAGTGGAGGGTCAAAGAAAAATGGGGAGGCCCTCAATGAGATGAACAGACACAGTGGCTGCAATGATAGACTCACATATAGCAGGTATTATGAGGCTGGCACAGAACTGAGCAATGTTTCCTTCTGTTGTACACAGGGTCTCTATGAGTTGGAAACAACTCAACAGCACCTAAAAACAACAACAACAATTTGCATAAATTCAATATCCCCCAAACAAAAGCTTCCCATTTCCCCTTCCCTCCTACCCATGGTAACCACTAATAATCTTTGCTTTTTCTCTCTCTCTTTACATATATATATATATATATATATAGTTGTTGTTGCTGTTGTTAAGTGCTGTCGAGTTGTTTCTGACTTATAGTGACACCATGCACAGCAGAACGAAACACTGCCTGATCCCACGCCAGCCCCACAATCCCCGCTATACCTGAGCCCAACATCGCAGCCACTGTGTCAATCCATCTCGTTGAAGGCCTCCCTCTCTTTCGTCGACCCTCCACCCTACCAAGCATGACATCTTTCTCCAGGGAATGGTCCCTTCTTACAACATGACCAAAATAGGTGAGACCAAGTCTGGCCATTCTTGCTTCCAAGGAGCATTCTGGCTGCACTTCCTCCAGGACAGATCTGTTAGTTCTTTCAGCAGTCCATGGTACTTTCAGCATTCTTCGCCAGCACCACAACTCAAAAGCATCAAATATATATATATACACATATGTATATATATATTTTCAACCTATATAGAAAATTTCTGAACTTTTCCCCTCCTTTCCCTGGTAAGCAACAAAGAATGTTTCCTTCAATGTATAAACTTTCCTGGTCATTTTACAGTAGTAGACTAGTACAATGTGTCCTTTTGTGATTTATTTATTTCAGTGAACATAATGTGCTCCAAGTTCATCCATATTATGCAATGTTCTGCAGATTCTACATTATTAAGTTTGCATAATATTCACTGTGTGCATGTACCACAGTTTACCATTTCTTGGTTTCTGGACACTTAGGTTGTTTCCATCTCTTTTCTATTATGAATAATAATGAGATGAAAATGTGTGTGCATGTATTTGTTCATGCCCTGCCTCTCACTTCTTTAGGATATATACCTAGAAATGGGATTGCTAGATCAAATGATATTTCTATTCCCAACTTTTTAAGGAAACTCCATATCAATTTCCATAGTGGTTTTATTATTTTACAGTTAGAGGCCCAATCTCTTCACATCCTCACTAACATTGGGTTATTTTCTTTATTGTTGAACTTTGCTATGAATGATTGAGTGAGATGGTTTCTCATGGTTGTTTTGATTTGCATCTCTCTAATGACTAATGGTGTAGGACATATCTTCATGTGTTTGTTGGCTGTCTATATCTTCTTTGGTGAAGTATCTGTTCATGTCTTCTGCTCATGTTTTAATTGGATTGCTTGCCTTTTTGATGTTGATGTGTTGGAGTTTTCCATAAATTTTAGAGATAAGATTTATCATGGCTGAATATATACATACACACACACACACACACACACACACACACACACATATATATATGTGTGTGTGGGTGTGGGTGTATTTTTTTGTTTTGTTTTATTTTGTTTTCCCCATTCTGTAGGATCTCTTTTTACTTTTTTGGAGAAGTCTTTTGATGAACATGAGAATTTAATTTTTAGAAGGTCCCAATCATCTAGTTTGTCTTCTACTCTTTGTGCATCTTTAGTTATGCTTGATAGTCTATTTTTGGATAGTCTATTTATGCCATAAATTAGGGACTCTAAATTTTGCCTCATTTTTCCTTTGATGAATTTTATAGTTTTAGGTTTCACATTTAAGAGTTTGATCAATCTGGAGTTAATTTTTTGTGTATGGTGTGGTATATGGATCTTGTTTCATTTATCTGCAAATATATATCCAGATTTGCCAGCACCATTTTTGAAAGAGACCCTATCTTCCCTATCAAGTGAATTTTGATTCTTTGTCAAAGATTTGCTGACCAAAGGTGGAAGGATCTACTTCTGTATTCTCACTTATGCTCCATTGGTCTGTGTGTCTGTCATTGTAGCAAAACTGGGCTGTTTGACAACTCTGGCTGTAGTAGTAGTATTTGGGATCCAGAGTGTGAGACCTCCTATTCCGTTCTTCTTCTTCAGTAGTGCTTTGCTTATCTCAGATCTCTTTCCTTTCCATATAAAATTAGTGGTTTGTTTTTCTATGTCTTTAAAGAAAGTAGATGGACCCAGGATCCAGATTACATTGAATGTATAGATTGTTTTGGGTAGTATTGATATTTTCACCATATTAATTTTTCCTATCCATGAGCAAGATATATTCTTCCATTTTTGTAGATCTCTTATAGTTTCTTGAAGTAGTATTTTGAATTTTTCTATGTAAAGGTGTTTTGTGTTCCTGGTAAGATTTATTCCCAAGTGTTTTTTTTTTTTTTTTTTTTTGGTAAAATGGTATTTATTTCCTCATTTTATTTTCAGACACCTCCTTGCTGCTGTAGAGTGATAAAACTGGTTTTTGTATGCTGATCTTGTATCCTGCCACAATGCTAAATCTTTCAATAAATTCCAGTAGCTTTCTTGTTTAGTGTCTTTGGGTTTTCTATGTAAGGGATAATATCATCTGAAAATATGGATAGTTTTATTTCTTCATTGCCAATTTGGACATCTTTGATTTCTGTTTCTCACCTTATTGCCCTGGCCAGGACTTCCAATACAATGTTGAATGGGAATGGAGATACAAGGAATCCATGTCTTGTTCCCTTTTGCAAGGATAATGGTTTCTATCTCTCTCCATTGAGAATAATGTTGGCTGTTGGTTTTGCATATATGCCCTTTATTATTTTGAGGAATTTCCTTTTGATTCTTATTTTTCTGAGCGTTTTTTTTTTTTTTTTTTTTTTTTTAATGTGACAATGTGATTCTTCTGCTTGATTTTACTAATGTGATGGATTACATCAACTTCTTTTCTAATGCTGAACCATCCTGGCATACCTGGTATGAATCCCATTTGGTCATGATGTATTATATATTATTTATTTGATTTTTGATATGTTGTTGGAGTCTATTGGCTATGATTTTGTTGAAGATTTTTTATCTGTATTCATGAAGGATATTGCTCTATAGTTTTTATTTCTGGTGGTGTTTTTGCCTGGTTTTAGTATCAAGGTAACAGTTGCTTTATAAATTGAATTAGAGAGGATTCCATCCTTTTCTGTGTCCCAGAATAACTTGAGTAGGATTAGTGTCAGTTCTTTCATGAATGATTGGTAGGATTCTCCAAGGAAACCATCTGGATTAGAAACATTTTTGTCAGTAATTTTTTTATGACCTGTTCAATTTCTTCTTTTGTTATGTATCTGTTCAAATTTTCTTCCTCAATCTGTTAGTTTAGGTAAATAGGGTGTTTCTAGAAATCTGTCTATTTCTTATAGGTTTTGAAATTTGTTGAAATACAGTTTGTCATACTATCTGGATATTCTTCTTTGTATTTCTGTTGGTTCTGTGACATCACCTCTTTCAATTTTTATTCAAGTTATTTGAATCTTTTCCTTCTTTTCCTTTGTTAAGTTTGCCAGTTGTTTGTTGATCTTATTAACCTTTTCAAAGAACCAACTTATAATCTTGTTGATTTTTTTCTGTCTTTCTGTTTTTGGTTTCATTTATTTCTGCTCAAATCATTATCTCTTTTCTTCTGGTGACAGTAAGCTTTTTTTTTTTTTTTTTTTTTTGCTGCTGCTCTTTTTCTAGTTGTTGGACATGTAAGGTTAAGTGCTAGCTTTTACTCTTTCTTCTTTTTTATGTGTGCTACTATTGCTATAAATTACCCTCTGATCACTGCTTTTTCTCTCTCCCAAAGATTTGGATATGTTGTGTTTTCATTCTCATATGGTTAAAGGAATTTTTTAAGCTCATTTTTATTTCTTCTGTAACATAGTCATTTTTAAAGAGGAAATTTTTCAATTTCCATATGTGTGTTCTTTTTCCATTGTTCTTCCTAGTGTTGATTTCTAATGTTACAGCATTGTGATCAGAGAAGATGCTTTATCATATTTCAATGTTTTTAAATTTATTGAGACTTGCTTTGTGGCCTAACATATAGTCTAGCCTGGAGAATATTCCAGTGTCCTAGAAGAGATGTATATTTTGCTGTTATTGTTTGAAGTGCTCTGTAGACGTCTATAAGGTCAAGACAGTTTATTGTATTGTTTAGTTCTTCTACTTTGTTGAGTTTCTCTCCAGTTCTATCTTTGACTGAAAATGGTGTATTAAAGTCTCCTACTATATATAGGAGCTCTGGTAGCATAGTGGCTCAAGCACTTGACTGCTAACCAGAAGGCTGGCGGTTCAAACCCACTGTCCACTCCTCGGAAGGAAGGTTGGGCAATCCTACTTCCGTAGTGATACTGCCTCGGAAACCCAAGGAGGGGTCGCTATGAGTCGGGGCCAACTCGACGGCACATAACAACAACTAACAACTATTACTATTTGTCTTTTCAATTCTGTTAAAGTCTAATTTAAGTATTTTGAGGCTCTCATTGGTTCCATAGATATTTATTATAGTTATGTCCTCTTGTTCAATTTATCATTTAGTCAATATCTAATGTCCTTCCTTGTCTCTTATGGTCATTTTTGCCTTGAAGTCTATTTTATCAGAAGTTAATATTGCAACTCCTGTCCTGTTTTTGGTTGCCATTTACTTGGTATATATTTTTCCAACCTTTGATTTTTAGTCTTTTTTGTCTTTGTGTCTAAGGTGAATCTCTTGTAGACAGCACATTAGGCAGCATATTGATGGGTCATGTTTCCTTATCCAATCTGCAACTCTCTGTCTCTTGAGTGGTTTATTTAATTCATTGACATTCATTGTAATTGTCAAGTATGAATCTACTGATATAATTTTGTTATTTATTTATTTTTTTTATATATATACTGTTGCTGATTTCCTTGTTCCGTATAATTTTCTGGGCTGAGCTCATTTGTTTGTGAATCATGTTATCATCTCCTTCATTGATATTGTTATAGTATTTGCTAAATATTTGTACTTGTACTCTTTTTCATTTTGATGTTAATGTCCATGATTTTCCTTTGAGATTACCCTCTAATTTATTATTTTATTCTTAAGTTAAAGCAGTCATTCTAACAATTGTCTTGAATTGATCACTATTTAAAAGTTTTGTATTTGCACAATTTATTCCCTCTTTTTGGTTTGTAGTTGTCCTCCTTTACCAATTGATTTCTCTGGTTCTCTGTTTGCAGTCCTATAAGCTTATGTTACTTTGCACGCTTCTATAACTGCATTGCTGTCATCATGTGTGTTAATCTTTTTTTTTTTTTTTTTGCTATTGTTGGTTCTCTATCAGAAGGATCCTTTTAACAACTCTTGTAAGGTTGGTCTTGATTAACAAATTCCCTTAATTTCTGTGTATCTGGAATTCTTCTACCTGGTCCCCCCACCCCATTTTTGAGAGACAATTTTTTTCTGGGTATATAATTCTTGTTTGGATTTTTCTTTGTTTTTCCTTTCAGGGTTTTATATATGTCATCCCATTGCCTTCTCACTTGCATGGTTTCTGCCAAGAAATCAGAACTTAGTCTTATTGGTTGCCCTTTATAAGTAACTTAATTTTTCCTATACTGCTTTTGGGGTTCTTATCTTTAATTTTGGTGAGCTTTTTTGTGATATGTCTTTTTTATTTTCTTCTGGAGTCTATCCTGTTTGGTGTTCATTGAACTTCTTGAATGTATATATTCTCATCTTTCATCATATTAGGGAAATTTTCTTCCAAAAAGTCTTTGACAACAATTTTCTCTGTGGTTTTATTTGTCTCTTCTTGCTATGGAATTCCAATAGCACATCGGTTATTCTTCTTAATGTTATACCACATGGATCTCAGACTTTATTAATTTTGTTTTGATCTTTTGTCTGATTGATCCCTTACCAAAGTAATACTGAGGTATTTGTCTTTAGTCTCATTAATTCTGTCCTTCATTGATTCAGTTCTACTCCTTTGCCCCTTCAATTGTTATCTATTTCTGAAATCTTAGTATTAATCTTTTGGATTTCCTTTTTTTTTTTTTTTTTTTCTAATTTTTTGTTTATTTTTTTCAATTTGTTCTTGTATTGTTTTTCTAAATTTTTCTAGAATTTTGTCTTTGTTTTCCTTTATTTTGTCAGTGTTTTCCTTAATCTGTCTCTCAGTCAGTTGAAAGTACCCAAATACAATTATTTTGAATTCCTTATCAGGGAGTTCCAATGTTGCTTCTCCCTTGGGAATGTTTTCTGTGATAGTATTCTGGTCCCTTGTTTTTATTACTTCTCTTTTTCTTGCTTTTTGTGTGTACTGTGATGATCTGTTGTCTCTGAGACATCGAGGTAGTGTATTTTTGTTTAAAGTGTGAAAGAGAATTAAAATGTTAGCTGCTTATAAGGAACAGCTGAGGGTGAGTTGTGCTGCTATTGGCAGCCATCAATCATTGGTCAGTGGGTGCAAAAGCAAATGATGGCCCTCACTTAGGGATGAAGCTTTAGGAGGTGCAGGTATGCTTGTGTTATGTTGGAACAATTACATCATCATAATACATTACTCAAAATAAATACAGCAAAAACATATAAAACATTGGTGCAAAAATAATACTGATAAGGATGTTCTATTTTAAATGTTTTATTTGAAGATTACATATGCAAAGGTAGAACTTTTCACCAGTAACTGTAAATATGATATTTCAGGAAAGGAACATTGAGTTTTCAATTATCTGATGGGAAGAACGAAATTTTAGAAACATACCAGAGTGTCTGTAGAGCCTGGATAACTCAAGAGAAAAAGTAATTATGGCCAGTCTAGAACAGAAATATTCTTTTAACTATACTGGCCTAAGAATTTTCACCAAATTATTGTGAGAAATGTTCATCAATACAATAACTCATCTCTCCTTACAACTGATTTTACATAATCATTATTATGCCAAATGACAGATCTTTCTTTTAAAAATAAAAGAACATGGTTGGTGAAGGTGAGGAAGAGTCTAGATTTATATAAATATGAAAACCATTAAGATCTATGATGATGAAAGGAATTATGACAAAACAGTACATAAGAAAAACAATCACTTCTAACTCTATTTACAATCATTAAAGATAATTACTGGATTTTGGAGGCAGTTAAAAGAGCAATTTGCATACTATTGACAATTTTAACAAAGAAGAAGTAAAAGTCAATCCATGAAATGGAAAAGCTGTTAATGGTTTAGATAGGAGACTCAATCTAGAAGAGGATTCTTATGAGTTTACTGATGATTCAAATGAAAGTGTGTTTTTTTGAAAACTTGAAGGAACAGCAAGGAGAATACTACTATGAGTATTTTAAAGTCACCAAGTGCTTTCATCACTTAAAACACAAATTTGGCTTACATAATGTCAGTGTAATTGGAGAAGCAATGTATATGTTTTAAGTTTATATGCAATGTTTCCAACCCCTTAAGACAAATAAATATCAAATTCATGAAGATACTACTAGTTAAGGCAATAATAATAATGAAAAACAACAAAAATGAATTATTCAACTTATGTCAGAACCAATTTAATTTATGACTGAGTAATCAGAATGGAGCTCTGGTAGCATAGTGGCTAAAGCACGTGACTGCTAACCAGAAGGCTGGCGGTTCAAACCCACCAGCCACTCCTTGGAAGGAAGGTTGGGCAATCCTACTTCCCTAGTGATACTGCCTCAGAAACCCAAGGAGGGGTCGCTATGAGTAGGGGCTGACTCGATGGCACATAACAACAACAACAATCAGAATGGAACCCCTTCTTAAGTAAGGGACTACCTATACTCTTGTTTGGTGAATGAAAACAAGACAAAACAAAAATATAAGTAGAATAAATAAGGTACAAGGAATTGTAGTAAAGGGGAGACTAATCTGCCAAAAAATAAATATATACATATCAGCGGGTACAAGAAATTTGTTTCTTGGCACAGATTGCAATCCCCACAATATAGCATCACCCTTCCTCCTTTCCCCTGTGGTTACCATTTCCTTTTGTCCTTCTTTCCTAGCCCTTCCTGGCTTCTGAGCTTTATCCCAGGGATAATGGTACAATCCTAATTTCTGAAGTTCTATAAAATAATATTCTAACCTCTAAAAGATTGTAATTTATTTTATAGTGTAGCCCCTTTATAATAGAACACAAAAAATATGTAAATACACAAAATAATATGGAAATGATCAATAAAGCCATTTAATTTATAATTTTTATTGTGATTTGGGTGAAAGTCTACAGAGCAAATTCACTTTCCATACAGTAGCTCATATACATCTTCTCTCATGACATTGTCTGCAATTTCCCATAATGCAACAGCTTCCCTCCCACTTCCTCTCCAGTGTTACCTCTTCCCTGTGCCTTTCCCTCCCATGCACTGCTGCCACCCAAACTATCTCACTGTGCATACACAGCCCTTCTTTCACGCATGATTGATCTCTGCAAGAAGTGTATCTACCTAATGTAAATGTTCAGCTCATATCCCTCTCTTTTCTTTGGCTGGAATCAACAGGAATGATATCAATTACAGATCTGAATGGTAGCTAGGGACCATAGTCTCAGTGGTTCCACCAGGCTCTATCAGACCAACAAACCTGGTCTCTCTCTCTTTTTCTTTTTTTTTTTTTTTTTTAATTTTGTGTTTTGTTCCATATTGTTCTCTCACTCTATCCAGGATCTCCTACATAGATACCATTACCAGTGGTTTATAGTGGTAGCCAGGCACCATCTAGTTCTTCTGGTCTCATAATCGTATAGGTTGAGGATCACATGGTGTACCAGTCCCTTGGACTAATTGTTTCCATGTGTCTTTGTTTTTCTTCATTCTTCTTTGCTCTGGACAAGGAGAGACCTATCATTGCATCTAAGCATCTGCTTGCAAGCTTTTAAGATTCCAGTCGCTACTCATCTAAGTAAGATGTAGAACAATGTTTCTGCATAATATACTATGCCAATTAAACATGATGTCCCTTGAAACAATGGTCTCAAATCCACAGGTCCAACTACTTGTTCTTTCTCCATGGCTGGCTGTGGCCAATAAGTGACTACAATCTTGTTCCTTGTCCCAGCTCGACTATATACCTGGAAATTCTTACAGAACATACAAATACACTTGTAGAACCATTGTCTGCCAATCCTATACATGGTCATGGGCACACTACCTCCTTCACACACATACCTAATAGTTCAGCCTATCCATCCATCTATCCACCCATAGATCAATGTTTGCCTTCACTGACAACACAGTACTCTATGGTCAAAATGGTTCATCTTTGTTTTCTCTACCTCCCATGCACCTCTCTACATCTTGCTCTTCCTCAGTGTCACTGTGTTGATCACTCACACTCGGTACATTGCCCTTCCCCTCACCCAAATCAATACTTGTCTCTACCTATTTAATGGTATTCCCTCCCCTGCCATCCTACTCCTGGTAACTAACAAAGAAAATATCCTTCCATATATAAATTCCTTGACATTTTACAATAATGGAATAATTCAATATTTGTCCTTCTTTGATTGACTTATTTCACTCAGCATAATGTCCTCCAGGTTAATCTACATTATGCTGTATTTTGCAGATTCTACATTATTCTTTAGTGTTGCATAGTATCCCATTGTGTGTATGTACCATAGTTTGGTTATCTATTCTTTTGTTGATGGGCTCTTGGGTTGTTTGCATCTTTTTGCTATTGTAAATAGTACTGCAATGAACATGGGCATGCATATATCTGTTCTTGTCCTTGAAAACCTTAGAAAATGCATAGTCACCTTCCTATAAATACCTGCTTGTGTTTGTGCAAATGTGTTTTGATGTACCATTTTAAATGAATTTAACATTTTGTAACTTTTACACAAGTCAATCTTTTACTGTCTTTTCAAAATGCTTTTCAAAATCAGTTGTCAATCTCCTAATGGTGAACAAATCCATAGCTTTATATCATATATTCATAGTACATTGTCCAGAGTATATGCCTACAACTGGCTTGAACATGTGTGGAGGTTGGGTTTGGGTGACAGAGAAAAAGTCAGAGGTCATAGGCCTGATATGTTGTTGTTGTTGTTATGTGCTGTCAAGTCTGACCTGACTCATAGTGACCGCTTCTTGGGTTTCCAAGGTAGCATCACTATGGAAATAGATTGCCCAGCCTTCCTTCCGAAGAGTGGCTGGTGGGTTTGAACCGCCAGCCTTCCAGTTTGCAGTCAAGTGCCTTGGGCACTACGCTACCAGAGCTCCCACTGGGCCTGATATAGGATTTTAATTTTTAAAAATCACTAATCTAGTACCCCAATTTTTTTAAAATGTAACTCCTGAAGTAAAAGATGTTTTTACAAATATAATTCTTCTTTACCTCAGAAAAATTTTCATGATGAAATTTTGATAATGGGCATTATACCATAATATATTCTTGTTTGTTTTGTAGTTGGAAACTAATATTTCTACTTTCACAGAATCACTACATTGATAAGTTGCTGTTGTTGTTAGGTGTCATGGAGTCGGCTCCAACTCATACAGATTCTATTTACAACAGAATGAAATACTGCCCAGTCTTGTACCAGCCTCACAATGTTTGCTGCACTTGAGTCCTTCATTCCAGCCACTGTCAGTCCATCTCACTGAGGGCCTTCCCCTTTTCGCTGACCCTCCAACAGAAGGTTGGCAGTTCAAACCCACCAACCACTCCATGGAAGGAAAACTGGGCAATGTACTCCCATAAAGATTTACCACCCCAGCAACCCAAATGGGGTCACTATGGGTCCAAATGCACTCTAATGGCTGTGAGTTTGGAGTTTTGGGGTATGTGTATAAGCACACAAACTTACACACACATATATGTGTGTGGGTGTGTCTGTATGAATTGTACGTAAGACTGGCAGTATGAAATATATTTCTTATAATGAGTTAGAGTAAAATAAATAATGTTTGAAAGATACTTATCAAGATCAATAAAATACTTTGATCCAAAGTCAGAATAGTTAATAGCATGTTGGCAAATTAATGCAGATGAACTTTAAATGTAATTTATAAGAGATTTAATTGAACTGGTGGAAATTGGAATAAGTTACAAAGAAAAAAAATAAAAAGTAAGGAAGAAGGAAGGAACACGCAGTAAGATTAGGAAAATAAGTAAACAATAGTTTATGATCCTGAGCCTTTTTGTGTGAAAAAGGAGGTAAACTTTTTCAAGCATAAGAATAAATTACTTATAATTTACTTATGCCCTCTTTAAATTAATTCCTTCAGGGTCCACACCATGAAGCCAGGCTTTAGTCTGGCCACATTTTGCATGCTTCATAACCATTCAAGGGAAGGTATTCTCTTGGCCCATGGTCTGTCTAACCTCTTCTAAATCTATGAGAAATAGAATTAACCTATTTCATTCCACTAAAAATCGTTTCACTATATATGATTCTCTTATAAAGACCATTTCACTTATAAACACCAAGGATGTGATCAGTATATGATTTATTTCATATGAATGAGCACAAAATTTTGTGCATTTGACTAAAAAATATTGTTTACAATAAATCTCAAATACATGAAATCTCCTTTTTAAAAATTTATATAATGGACATAATAATATCCCATCAATACATTCACAGGATTTGCGAGCTCTTTGGCATTCTGTGGTTAAAATAGGACCTGTATTTTAAATTTTTAAATCATTAAACAATGAATGTGTTCTTAATTATAGATAGATAGATAGAGATATCATTGTTGTTGCTGGTTTTTCTTTTTTTTTTTTTTTTTTAACTTAACAGTAACCCTCCTTTACCTACTCCCCACCTATTAGTAAGTCAATATTGGAGTAAAGGGAACTGAAGTAAAGTTGGACCATATTGCCAGAGTGAAATTTATAGTCTTTTATATCTCATGGAGGCTATTGAAATGGAGGTGAACTTGGAATACTGTACATGCTCCTCTGCATAAGGATGAGATTTGTTGTTACAGAAAAGGCAATGTCAGAGCTAAGATAATGATAGAAATATCCCTTTAATCCCCATGTAATTTTACCATAGATTTTTCGTTTAGTGGTGAGATTGCTTTTTCAAAGAAATTTTATTCTTATGTATTGAAGAGGTGTATACTTGGCTCTTTGTGTAAGTACTATGAGAATCTATTATTGGTTAAGGAGACTGAAGTGGTCTTTGACGACCCATTTGTGTTTTAACCATGGAACTGTAAGTGCTTTCTTCATCAAGCCCTAGCAACTAGACAGATGATTAGAAGATGGCCTTCTATAGTTTCTAGCCAGCATCTGAAAAATCTAAGATTAAAGAGAAAGAGAGTTACAGAGGAACTAATGGGGATTCCATCAAGGAGAAGGGGACTGGGTTGAAGAAAGAAGAGATAATAAAAATATAAGTGATGTACATACTTTGTAAGGGCTTCATTTTGTGTCATACATAGTTTAATATCTATTGTTTTATTCATGTACAATTGTGTGAAAACTCTCCTGATCCTTTAATAAAGAACTTCAAATAATCCCCATTTACACATCATCAGTTTTCTCTCCGAGAACATGGAAAAGCTGAATGAACAACAACAGATGACAAGAGATTAAAGGAAGAAGATGTATTCTTGTTAAAATACTGAGATATATATTCCAAAATGTAAAAAATGGAAAGGTTAAAATGATGTTTCTCAATCACTTGAGAGATGAATATAGACTACATTTATATTATTTGAAACATATTTCTCTGTTATTTTAACTCTATTAACGAAAGTACACATGTAAAATACTTAATATATGGTTACTTTTGGTTTTTTAAAAAATGCATCGTCCTCTAGTCAGATCTAACTCATAGTGACCCTTCCTTGGGTTTCCAAGCCAGTATCACTATGGAAGTATATTCCCCAACTTTCCATCCAAGGAGTGTCTGGTGGGTATGAACTGCCAGCCTTCTGGTTAGCAGTCCGTCCACTTCCTTAGGCATATCAGTAAGTATCTGCCAAAGTACTTTTCCAACCATCTTTTTTAAAGAAATATGAACTACTACCCTACGATTTAACTGCACTATATTTGTGAAAAATGATTGATATGTATATTCTTCCATAAAGCTAAATGAATTTTCTTAATGACTTAATTTGAAAAAAAGGAATATTACAAACACTATATAAGACAGTAAATAATTGGAAAAACCACAGGAAGTTTAGAAAAATGAAAAGCTTAGAGGGTGGATAGGAAGAATTTCTGAGAAGCAAAAAAATCAACCTTTCCAATATTCTCTACCAAAGCAGTAATAGAAACTGAAAAGAAGTTTCATAGAAGCTCCACAAATAAACTCTAAGAATTATAATCAAGTGAGCTTGTAGCTACAGCTAGAAGGGAGGTAGTATATCTTTCCAGCAAGTTGACTTTTTTTTTTTTTTTAAATTGTGATTCGGGTGAAAGTTTACAGAACAATTTCATTTTCCATACAACACTTCATACACATTTTGTCTCATGATATTGACTGCAATTTCCCACAGTGTCGGTCCCCTCTCACTTCCTCCCCATAGTGTGATAGTTGGAGCTGTGTGTCAACTTGTCCAGACCACAATTCTGTGTGATTTAAGCAATTATGATGTAGGTTGTTCCTATGATGGTATCAGATGTATATGTTTTGAACAGCCAATCCGTCAAAAGGGAGTTTCATTAGGCAGTGTGGCCTGCTTCCTGTATATTTATGGACATTCTGGGAAGAGAGACATTCTTCTGTGGATAGAGATTCTTTTTGTGCAGCCTGAAACTGTCTGTGACTGAACAATTCACCATTCGAACTTTGTATCTTGGATTCATCATTTGTTGGAGTCAACAGCCAGTATACTGCCTATCAACCTTGATTTCATCAGCACCCCCAGCTTCGTGAGTCAGGAAAAACGTTCAGCTTGACATTTGATCTAAGAACTCGGGACTTGCCAGCTTCTATAAGTGTGTGAGACATTTTCATAAGATAAATTTCTCTTTCTCTCTCTTTCTGTATAAGCTTTACTGGTTTTGCTTGTCTAGAGAATACAGCCTAAAAGCTCTGGTAGCATAGTGTCTAAAGCACTTGACTGTTAACCAGAAGGGTGGTGGTTCAAATCCTCAAGCCACTCTTCAGAAGGAATCTACTTCTATAGTGATACTGTTACAGAAACCCAAGGAGGGGTCGCTGAGTCAGGTCCTACTCGAAGGCACATAACAACAACACAGAAGCCAGTCTAAGACATTTGGTACTGGGAGTGGTTCTAGAGAGACAAAAATCATAAGGATGGTCTTCCTAAATTGGTTCTCTAATTCCATTAATCGTAAAGGCACTGGTGAGCCTGCCTACTTTAGTAAAGAGGGCCCTGCAGATGCGTGGCATGAGGTGGGAACACTAATATGCAAAATAGCACCACCAACTGATTAAGTACTTTTGAGAAGTGAGGCTGTGGGTGATCACATATTTGAAACTTTTCTGCAATTTTGTCAGCATGAGGAGTATAAGGAAGCTCATTGTTTGGTACTACTTACAGTAGACAAAGTGGTGAAAGAGCGAGATGTGCTCAGGGCTGCTGAGTCACACTTTAAGTGCCACATAAAAGACCTCAATGTTTCCAGTTGTGCTCTGAAAGAAAGCCTTATTTCTTCTGGCAACAGAGCTGATATTGCTGAAAACCAAACCCAGAGTCTTATTGTAAGGTTAGTTGAATTAAAACATAAATTAAATTGCCAAGCCAGAATTCTGTCTGCAGTTAAAATGAGGGCATTTGTTGGGAAAAAATGAGATCCTGAAACCTGGAATGAGGACATATGGGCAGATAGTAAAATCAGGATATGTTGTTGTTGTTGTTATGTGCCGTCAAGTCGGACCCGACTCATAGCCACGCCTCCTTGGGTTTCCTAGGCAGTATCACTACGGAAGTAGATTGCCCCATCTTGCTTCCGAGGAATGGCTGGTGGGTTTGAACGACCACCCTTCTGGTTAGCAGTCAAGTGCCTTAAGCACTACACTACCAGAGCTCCCAAATCAGGATATGTTGTTGTTATTGTTGTTATTTGCCATCAAGTAGGCCCCAACTCATAACGACCCCTCCTTGGGTTTCTGAGGCAGTATCACTAAGGAAGTAGGAATGCCCAACCTTCCTTCCGAGGAGTGGCTGGTGGCTTTAGAGCCTGTAAATTCCATTGAATCCTTCCCACCTGAAAGGATTACTGTAAAACCATTAACCTCCAAACCTCAGCTGGATGGGATTAACCCAACTGTGACTGCTAGGTCACTGCCTAAGGAAGAGCCCATGGAAGGCTTTGATGAATGAATGTTCTCAGAATCTGCCCCAACCAACCATTGTTGCTACTAGATATATAAGTAAACTTAAGTCAAAGAAAGTTCCAATATAAAGGTGAAATACAAAGTGTGACTAAGGAAGTGGTACACTACACCTGAAAAGACCTACTTGATTTTGCTAACATTTGCAGACAAAAACCTGGAGAATATGTATGGGAATGGCTACTGATGAGCCCCAGGCTTACAGGTGAGGAGAGACAACACAGGGACGCCAGAGTAGCAGGCTGGAAGAGCAGGGAAGGGTATAAAAGCCTTGAACCCAGACAGAAGAGCAATCAGCAGAAGGGATTCGGTGAGGAGGGGAAAATCAGGCCTGCCCAGAGTAGCAGGCCAGAAGAGCAAGGAAGGGAATAAAAGCCTTGAACCCGGACAGAAGAGCAGTCAGCCCCAGGCTTAGAGGTGAGGAGAGACAACGCAGGGATGCCAGAGTAGCAGGCTGGAAGAGTAGGGAAGGGGATAAAAGCCTTGAACCCAGACAGAAGAGCAATCAGCCGAAGGAATTAGGTGAGGAGGGGAAACTCAAGCCCACACAGAGTAGCAGGCCAGAAGAGCAGGGAAGGGGATAAAAGCCTTGAACTCGGACAGAAGAGCAGTCAGCCCCAGGCTTACAGGTGAGGAGAGACAATGCAGGGACGCCAGAGTAGCAGGTTGGGAGAGCAGGAGAAAGGGGATAAAAGCCTTGAACCTGGACAGAAGAGCAGGCAGCCCCAGGGTTACAGGTGAGGAGAGACAACTCAGGGATGCCTGAAGAAGCAGGCCAGAAGAGCAGGAGAAAGGGGATTAAAAGCCAGGAAGCCA
>NW_006921663.1:10474896-10549031 GCF_000298275.1 Orycteropus afer afer | reverse complement strand
GAAAGGGGGGGAGGCCTTCAACGAGATGGATTGATACGGTGGCTGCCATGATGAGCTCAAGTATAGCAGGGATTTTGGGGCTGGCGCGGGATAGGGCAGTGTTTCATTCTGCTGTGCATGGGGTCACTATGAGTCAGAAACAACTTGACGGCACTTAACAACAACAATAACAACACTGATGATGTGGGGTAATGGTGCAAGGAATATAACAATGGACCAGTTTGAGTTTATATATTTAGGTTCACTAAATATGGATTCTTCATTCAATGTTTCAGCTTGAGAGGTTAGAAAAGGATCTAATAGTTTATTTGTTTGGCTTACTGAAGCATGGATTATGCAGTGGCCTACCTTAAGTCAAGTTGAAGTATCACACCTGCCTTTGTATAGTGTAGAAGAAGATATCCAGAGGGTTAGGGAAATTGGCCTATTAGAATGGATTTATCAAATTAGACCCCTAGAGGCAGAAAAGGAGAGTCCAGAAGACACGCCTTTCACCAGTACAGTGAGGAATAAATTTGTGAAGGGAGCCCCAGCATCCTTGAAGACTGCTGTGATTGTTATTTTATGTTAGCCAGTTTTGACAGTGGGAACTGCCCTAATTGAACTAAGACACTTAACTATGATGGGGCTTATTGAACTCCATGGTACTTGGGGCCAAGTGGCAACAGATAATCAACAAAGGCAAGGTGCACATGGTTGCAATAATGGACAGCAGAGTTGAAACAGTAATCAGAATACTCTGACTCATGTGGAATTATGGTATTGGCTCCTAAATCATGGTGTTCCTAGTAGTGAAATACATGGCAAACTTATTAAATATTTACTTGATCTGCATAAACAGAATAATTCTAAGTCACATTAACAGCAGCCTAGCTTGAATCACCAGAATTTGTAGTCATGACCTCTGAAACAATTCCCAGACTTGAGTCAGTTTACAGACCCACAACTCCTGGAATGAAGAGGAGGCCAGGTCCTTTTGAGGAAGGACCACACTACATTGCCAAAAATTTATAATGTCAAGCTTTCTCCCAGTCTTCCCCAAAAGGATCTGAGGCCTTTTACAAGATTGATTGTTCATTGGGGAAAAAGAATAATCAGACTATTTGGGGATTACAGGACACTGGCTCTGAATTGACAGTAATTCCAGGAGACTCAAAGTGTCATTTTGCCCCAGTCAGAGTAGGACCACACAGAGGTCAAGTTATTGATGGGATCTTAGCTAAGGTGCATTTCACAGTGGGTCCAGTGAGTTCCTGAAGCCATCTTGTAGTGATTTACCCAGTTTCAGAATGCATAATTGGAATAGATATACTCAGCAATTGGCAGAATTTCCACATTGGGTCCCTAACATGTGGAGTAAGGGCTATGATGGTAGGAAAAGGCAAGTGAAAGCCATTAGAACTGCCTCTACCAACAAACATTGTTGTTGTTGTTGTTATGTGCCGTCGAGTCAAACCCGACTCATAGCGACCCCTCCTTGGGCTTCCGAGGCAGTATCACTACGGAAGTAGGATTGTCCAACCTTCCTTCCGAGGAGGGGCTAGTGGGTTTGAACCGCCAGCCGTCTGGTTAGCAGGCAAGTGTCTTAGCCACTATGCTACCAGAGTAAATCAAAAGCAATACTGAATTTCTAGAAGGGATTGGAGAAATTACTGCCACCATCAAGAACTTGAAGGATGCATCCCTATTTAATTTGTCTTTCGGTTTGTGCAAAAAGCAGATGGATCTTGGAAAATGACAGTAGATTATCGTAAACTTAATCAAGTGGTGACTTCCATTCAGCTGCTGTTCCTGATATGGTTTCAGTGCTTGAGCCAATTAATACATCTCCTGGTACTTGGTATGCAGCTATTGATCTGACCAATGTCTTTTTCTTAATGACAATTTCAAAAGACCATCACAAGCAGTTTGCATTCAGTTGGCAAGACCAACAATTAATGCCCCAGCACAATGCCATAATTTATTCCATAGGCATCTTGATCGCCTTCCTTTCTATAAGACATCAAAACGGTCTCTTATATAGATGACATTATGCTGACTGGACCTAGAAAGGAAGAAGTATTGATGACTCTAGACTGATTGCTGAGATATATGTATCCTAGAGGTTGGGAAATTAATCCAACAAAAATTCAGACACCTTCCACCTCAGTGAAATTTCTTGGGGTCCAATGGTGTGGGTCATGTAGAGTTATTCCTATTAAAGTGAAGGATGAGTTATTGTATCTGGTTATCCCAACAACTAAAAAGTTATCCTCACAATGTCTGGTGAGACTCTTTGGATTTTGGAGGCAACATATCCCTCATTTGGGTGTGTTGCTGCGGCCTATTTATCAAGTGACTTGGGAAGCTGCTAGTTTTCAGTGGGGCCCAGAAAAACAGAAGGCTCTGCAACAGGTTCAGGCTGCCATGCAGGTTACTGTGCCACTTGCGCCATATGATCCGGCTGATCCAATGGTGCTTGAAGTGTCTGTAGTAGACAGAGGTGCTGCTTGGCATCTTTGGCAGGTCCCTATTGGTGAATCACAACACAGACCCTTGCAATTTTGGAGCAAAACCCTGCCATCCTCTGCAGATAACTACTCTCCTTTGGAGAAACAGTTTTAGGCTTCTTACCGGGCTTTAGTAGAAAGTGAATGCCTAAACATGGGCCACCAAGTCACATGATACCTGAGCTGCCCATCATGAACTGGATGTTGTCTGACCCACGGAGTCATAAAGTTGGACGTGCACAGCAGCACTCAATCATTAAATGGAAGTGGTATATCAGAGATCAGGCTAAAGCAGGACCTGAAGGCACAAGTAAGTTGCATGAGGAAGTGGTCAAAATGCCTGTGATCTCCATACCAGTCATATTACCTTCACTCTCCCAGTCTGCACCTATGGACTCAGGGGAGTTCCTTATGAACAGTTGACTGAAGAAGAGAAAACTCATGCTTGGTTTACAGATGGTTCTGCACAATATGCAGGCACCATGCAAAAGTAGAGAGCAGTGGCACTGCAGCCCCTTTCTGGGACTTATTTGAAGGACAGTGGTGATGGGAAATCATCCCAATGGGCAGAACTTCAAGCTAGTCATATGGCTGTTGACTTTACATTGAATGAAAAATGGCCAGATGTGTGATTGTACTCAGATTCATGGGCTGTGGCTAATAGCTTGGCTGGATGGTCTCTGACTTGGAAAGAACATGACTACAAAATGGATGACAAAACTTTATGGGGTAAAGGTGTGTGGATAGATCTCTCTGAATGGGTCAAAGGAGTAAAGATATTTGTTTCTCATGTGAATGCCCACCAAAAGGTGACATTGGCAGAGGAGGATTTAACAATCAGGTGGATAGGATGACACGTTCAGTGTAAACAAGCCATCCTTTATTCCCAGCCACTCTTGTCATTGCTCAATAGGCTCATGAACAAAGTGGCCATGATGGCAGGGATGGAGGTTATGCATGGGCTCAGCAACAAGGACTCCCACTTACCAAGGCTGATTTGGGTACCACCACTGCTAAGTGACCAATCTGCCAGAAGCAGAGACCAAAACTGAGTCTTCAATATGGAACCATTCCTAGGGGTGATCAGCCATCAGCCTGGTGGCAGGTTGATTACATTGGACCACTTCCATCATGGAAAGGACAGCACATTGTTCTTACTGGAATAGATACTTATTCTGGATATGGATTTGCCTTCCCTGCACATAAAGCTTCTGCCAAAACTACCAATGTGGATTTACAGAATGCCTTATCCACCATCATGGTATCCCACACAGCATTGCTTCAAATCAAGGGACACACTTCACAGCAAATGAAATGTAGCAATGGGCCTATTTTCATAGACTTCACTGGTCTTACCATGTTCCCCATCATCCTGAAGCAACTGGCTTGATAGAATGATGGAATGGCCTACTGAAAACATAATTATGGTGTCAGTTAGGTGGCAATACATTGAAGGGTTGGGGCAATGTTCTCCAAGAGGCTGTATATTCTCTAAACCAGTGTCCAATATATGGTCCTGTTTCTCCAATAGCCAGGATCCATGGGAACCAAGGAATGGAAACAAGAGTTGTACCACTCACTATTCCCCTCATGACCCACTCAAAATATTTTTGCTTCCCATCCCTGATACCCTATTCTATGTAGGTGTGGTGTAGTAAATTACTTAGTGTGGCTTTTCTACCCATAAGTCTTTGTAAACTCCAGGGTGGGATTTGTTATAAGCAACTGAGGAGCTCCTGATTGCTAAAGTTGTCCACCTGGAGTATTTCTGTTGGGAGTGACACAAAACAATGTTCTGGGAGGTTCCCACTCTCTCTCTCAGGTGCTTAAAGTTCTGATGCTATGATTTGCTAGTTTGACCACTCTGCCAGGCTCAAAAGGAGGCCTCCTAGAGGCAGAACTCACTCTGACTGCTGGTTGAGGAAGACGTGCTGCTGAAAGAGACACCCGCCCCTGAAAGAGACACGTGCTGCTGGGAAACAGACACAAGAGACATGCATTGCTGAGACACCGAGAGACATGCACTGCTGGGGGAGAGACTGTGAGAGACTTGGCTGAGAGACGGTGGGCTGGGAGCGAGACTGAGTGTTTTTTTCTGAATTTGAATTGTAGCTTGACGCTTCCCTAATAAACCCCATAATCTGTGAGTTCTGCTTGTCCACTGCAGTGAATTATCAAACCCAGGAGAGAGGTGGTGGGTGCTTTGGGAGGAACAGCTGGAGAAAGGGCTGGAGGGAGGCAGCATGTCTGGCCTCGCAGGAACAGGCCTTGGGCTATTGATAGTGATTCTGTTTTTCTCTTGTGGGATTAGAGGAGGTCAGAACATGTGGCCTCTTTGCCCTTTTTGTAGTAGGTCTGGAGATCTTAATCCCAAAGGAAGGAACACTCCCACTTGGAGATACAATACTGATTGCATTGAACTGGAAATTAAGAATGCCACCTGGCCATTTTGACTTCCTCATGCCTCTGGATCAACAAACAAAGAAGGGCATTACTATATTATCTGGTATGATAGATCCTGTTTACCAAGGGGAAATTGGATTGACATTACATAACAGAGATAAAGAAGAATATGTCTGGAATATAAGAGATTCTTTAGGATGTCTCTTAGTACTGCAATGACCTGTGATTAAAGTCAATAGAAAATTGCAGCAACCCAATTCTGATATGATGACTAACGGCCCACACCCTTCAGGAATGAAGGTTTGGGTCACCTCACTAGGTAAAGAACAACAACCAGCTGAGGTACTTGCTGAGGAAAAGGGAAATACAGAATGGGTGGTGGAAAATGGTAGTTTTGAATATCAGCTATGACCACATGACCAGTTGCAGAAATGAGGACTGTGATTATTATATTTCTTCATGGCATATGTGCATCAAATATTTTTGTTTCCTTCTGTTATGAACTGTGAAATGTAAATAAGATTAATGTGTTTTGATTGTACACGTGTTAGCGTATCATGTTAGGTGAAAATATGACTTTATAATTGTTCTTATTTAGAGATTATATATGGTTGAGAAGATGTGTACAACTACCAAGTTGACAAGGGGTGGACTGTGATAATTGAAGCTCTCTGTGACTTGGCTGGACCACAATTCTGTGTGGTTTAAGCAATTGTGATGTGGGTTGTTCCCATGATGGGATCAGATGTATATGTTTTGAGCAGCCAATCCATTGAAAGTGAGTTTCCCTATGGTGTGTGGCCTGCTTCCATTATATTTATGGGCATCCTGGGGAAAGAGACATTCTTTTGTGGATCGGGATTCTGTTGTGCTTCCTGCAACTGTTCAAGAGAAAATAATCCACCATTCAGCCTGGAGATCTTGTATACTGCCTGCTAACCTTGAGCTCATCAGCCCCTGAAGCTGCATGAGTTGGGAAAACCCTCCAGCTTGACTTTGGTCCAAGAACTTGGGACTTGCCAGCTTCTGTAAGTGTGTGAACCATTTTTCTAAGATAATTTCTCTCTATTTCTAAATAAGCTTTACTGGTTTTGCTTCTCTAGAGAACCAAGTCTAACACATTATAGTTACCTCTTACCCGTATCCTTTCCTCCCATGCACTCCTGTCCCTTGATATGTCTCGCTGTGAATAAACATTCCTTCTTTCTCCCATGATTTACCTCTCCAAGGAGTATATCTACCTAATGTAAATGTTCAGCTCATATGCCTGTCTTTTGTTTGTCTGGTAGCCATAGGAGTGGGTTCAATTCCAGACCTGAAGGACAGGTAGGGGCCGTAGAGTCAGAGGTTCTACCAGCCTCTATCAGACCAGCAAACTTGGTCTTTTTAGTGATTTTGAGCTTTGTTCCACATTGTTCTCCCAGTCTACCCAGGACCTCCTACATAGATCTCCTTCTGAGTGGTTGACAGTGGTAGCCAGGCATCATCTGGTTCTTCTGGTCTCAAAGTCATATAGACTGAGGATCACATGGTCTACCAGTCCCGTGGAGTAATTGTTTCCATGTGTCTTTGGTTTTCATCATTCTTCTTTGCTCTGGACAAAGAGAGACCCATAACAGCATCTAGATGGCCATTTGCAAGCTTTTAAGATCCCAGTTACTACTCACCAAAGAAAGATGTATAACAATGTTTTGTGCAGTATGTTATGCCAATTGAGCTTGATGTCCCCTGTGCCCATGCTCTGGAGCCCACAGGTCCAACTACTATCTCCCTCTGGGTAACTTCCTGTGGCCAAGAAATCACCGTAACCGTGTCACTTGTCAGCTCTACTATATACCTGGATATTATTACAGAACATATAAATACACTTGTAGATACATAGTCTGTCAACCCTATACATGGCCATGAGCACATTTCCCCCGGCTTAGACATACCTGATAATTCAGCCTGTCTACCCATCTTTCCACCCTAGATCAATGTTTGCCATCAATGACAACACAGTACTATATGTGCAAAAAGGTTCATCTTTGTTGTCTGTGTCTTGCATGTACCTCTCTGTGTCTTCCTCTTCCTGAATGTTTCTGTGTTGATCACTCACATTTGGTGCATTGCCCTGTCCTTCACCCAAATCAGTACTTGTCTCTTCCTATCTAGTAATATTCCCTCCCCTCCCCTACCACACCTGGTAACCAACAAAGAAAATTTTGTTCCATGTTTAAAACTTTCCCTGACTTTTCACAACAGCAGATGAATAAAATATTTGTCCTTCTATGACTGATGTGCTTCACTCAGCAAAATGTCCTCCAAGTTCATCCACATTATGTGGTGTTTTGCTGGTTCCGTGTTACTTTTTAGGGCAGCATAGTGTTTCGTTGTGTATATGTACCATAATTTGCCAATCCATTCTTCTCTTGATAGATACCTAGGTTGTTTCCTTCTTTTTTGCTATTGTACATAGTGCTGCAATGAACATGGTTGTTCACTGTTGTTGCATATATCTGTTCTTGTCCTGGCTCTCACTTCATTAGGATATATAGCTGTGATAGTTGGAGCTGTGTGTCAACTTGGTTGGACCGCAGTTCTGTGTGATTGTTCCCATGATAGGATCGCATGACTGTGTTCTGAGTGGCCAATCTGTTCAAAGGGAGTTTCCCTAGGGGTGTGGCCTGCTTCCAGGATATCCAGGGACATCCTGGGAAGAGAGACATGCTTCTGTGGATTGGGATTCTGTTGTGCTTCCTACAACTGTCCATGAGTGAGCAGTCCACTGTTTGTTCTGGAGATCTTGGATTCGTCATTCCTTGGAGTCAACAGCCGGAGTACTGCCTGCCAGCCTTGAGCTTCTTGGCCCCTGTGGTTGTAGAAGCTAGGAAAAGCCTCTAGCCTGACGTTTGCTCCAGAGACCTTGGACTTGCTGGCTTCTATACGTCTGTAAGCCATTTTCCTAAGATAAATTTCTCTCTCTCTTTAAATATATGTATAAGATTTGCTGGTTTTTGTTTCTCTAGAGAACCCAGTCTAACACACTATCTATTAAGGGGATTGTGAGATCAAATAATATGTTTAATTCCAACTTGTTAAGGAATCACCATATTACTTTCTATAGTGGTTATATCATTTGATAGCCTCACCCACAGAGTGTGAGACACCCAATCTCTCCATATCCTCACCAGTATTTATTTTCTGTTTGAACTTCGCTACTAGTGCTGGGGCAAGATGTTTTCTCATTGCTGTTTTGATTTTCATCTCTCTTTGCATTTCTCTAATGGCTAATGAAGGAGCTCTGGTTGAGTAGTTTCTAAAGGCACTTGACTGCTAACCAGAAGGCTGGTGGTTCAAACCTACCAGCCACTCCTCGGAAGGAAGGTTGGGCAATCTACTTTCATAGTGATACTACATCAGAAACCCAAGGAGGGGTCACTATGATTTGGGTCTGACTCGACAGCAAATAATAACAACAATGGCTAATGATTGTGAACATTTCTTCATGTATTTGTTGGCTGTGTGAATATCCTCTTTGGTGGATTATCTACTCATATCTTCTGCCCATCTTTAATTGGATCATTTGCCTTTTGGTTGGTGAGGTGTTGGAGTTTTCTATAAATTCTAGAGATAAGTCACTTGTCAGATAGGTCATTGCCAAATATTTTTTTTTCCCAATCTGTAGGTTTTCTTTTGACTCTTTTGGGGAAGACTTTGGAAGTACATAAAAAAAAATAATTTTTAGAAGGTCCCATTCATATAGTTTATCTTCTGATATTTGTGCATTTTGGGTTATGCTTGAAAGTCTATTTATGCTATACACAAGGACCTCAAAATTTGCCCTTAGTTTTTCTTTGAAGAATTTTATAGTTTTAGGTTTCACATTTAAGTCTTTGATCCATCTGGACTTAGTTTTTGTGCATGGTGTGAGGTACAGATCTTGTTTCATTTTTCTGCAAATGGATATCCAGTTTTGCCAGCACCATTTGTTAAAAGGACCATCTATTGACCATTTAATGGATTTCAACCCTTTGTCAAAATCAGCTGACCATAGGTCCATGGATCTTTTCTTAGTTCTCCAATCTATTCCAGTGGTCTATGCGTCTGTCTTAATACCAATACCAGACAGTTTTGACTACTGTGGCTATATAGTTGGTTTTGAGATCCAGCAGTGTGAGACCTGCTAGTTTTTTTCTTCCTCTTCTGTTGTGGTTTGCTTATCTGTGGTCTCTCTCCTTTCCATATAAATTTAGTGATTGGTTTTTCCATATCCTTAAAGAACGAGTGGATGAGTTCTGGATTGGGATTGTATTGATGCATAGATTGCTTTGGGTAGAATTGACATTTTCACAATGTTCACTCTTCCTATCCATGAGCACGGTATGTTCTACAATTTATGTAGATCTCTTAACAGTTTCTTGAAGTAGTCTTTTGTAGTTTTCTTTGTACAGATCTTTTGTGTCCCTGGTAAGATCTATTTGCAAGTATTTTATTTTTTTTGGTAGCTATAGTAAATGGTATTGTTTTCCTTATTTCTTTTTCAGCAATCACTTTGTTGATGTGGAGGAATCCAACTGATTTTTGGATTTTGATGTTATATCCTACAACTGCTATATCTCTCAATAGTTCCAGTAGATTTTTTTTTTTTTAATGTGTCTCTTGGGTTTTTTAGGTACAGGATCATATCATCAGCAAATAGGGATAGTTTAACTTCTTCCTTACCAAGTTGGATGACTTTGATTTTTCTTTCTTGCTTTATTGCCCTAGCTAGGACTTCCAATACAGTATGGAATAGAAGTGGTGATAGAGTGCATCTTTGTCTGTTTCCTGTTCACAAGGGGAATGGTTTCAGTTTCTCTCCATTAAGAATAATGTTGGCTGTTAGTTTTGCATATATGCTCCTTTTTTTGTTCTGGGATGTCTTTTCTGTTCCTATTTTACTTGACGTTTTTATCAGGAATGGTTGTTAGGTTTTATGGAATGCATTTACTGCATCAATTGATATGATCACATGGTTCTTTTCCTTTGTTTCCTTTATGTGATGGATGACGTTAATTGTTTTTTCTAATATTGAACCATCTTTGCACAGTGAATATGATCCCCACATGGTCATAATGTATTATTTTTTTTGATAGATTGTTGGAGTTTATTGGCTAGAGTTTTGTTGACGATTTTTGCATCTATATTCATGAGGTATACTGGTCTGTAGTTTTCCTTTTGAGTGATGTCTTTGCCTGGCATTGGTATCAAGGTTATGTTTGCTTCATAAAATGAATTAGAGAGGATTCCATCATTCCCTATGTTTTGGAATAGTTTGAGTAGGATTGATGTTAGTTCTTCTCTGAATATTTGGTAGAATTCTCTGGTGAAAACTTCTGGGCCAGGACTTTTTTTCTTGGTAATTTTTTATGACCTGTTCAATTTCTTCTTTTGTTATGTATCTGTTCAATTTTTCCACCTCAGTCTGTGTTTAGTAAGTAGTGTCTTTCTAGATATCTTTTCATTTCTTCCAGATTTTCAAATTTGTTCTCTATAATATCTTGATATTATCCTTTTAATTTCAGTTAGTTCTGTTGTTATGTCACCCATTTCCTTTTTCATTCATGTTATTTGTATGCTCTCTGTTCTGGTTACCTAGTGCCACTCTGAAAAGAATATACCACAATTGGGATGACCTTAACAAACAGAAGTTTATTCTCTTACAGTTTGGAAGCTTTAAGTTCAAGTTCAAACTGCCAGGCTCAAAGGGTGGGTGAAAGTCCCTCAGCCTTGGGCTTCAGCTCTGCCTCCAGCTTCCGGCCCACTGAAGCTAGAGGCTTTTCTTTCCTCAGACAGCTGTTGGCTGCTGAGGCTGCAAAGCCCAAGGTTGACAAGTAAAATGGCACAGTCCTGATATTACCAAATCACATGGCAGGCCATTAATTCAAGTCTATTGTAAGTCCCAAGGTTGGCAGAGCATGGCAGGCTGCTATACAACAACACAGCTACATGCAGGCTTCAAGGTGCCATAAGCTAGGAACCATTCCCAAAGCTGCTTCTTACGTGTTGGAACCAGACCACATACCCAAAGCAGCTACTCAGCTGCTTGTGGTAGATCCCACCATGGAGTTGATTGCCAAGTTGATTGTTGGTTTTAACAAATTCCCTTAATTTGTGCTTACTTGGAAATCTCCTAATTTTATTATCATGGGAAATAATTTATTATCATGGGAAATTTTATTTCATCATGGGAAATAACTACCACTAGCTGCCCAGCCACTCAACCAGGCCTAGCCAATTTGACACACAAACATAATTATCACACTCTCCTTCTTTTCCTTTGTGAAATTTGCCAGTGGTTTTTCAATTTTATTAATCTTTTCAAAAAATCAACTTCTACTCTTGATATTTTTTTTTCTATTGTCTTTCTATTTTCTGTTTCATTTATTTCTGCTTGAATCTTTATTATTTCCTTTCTTTGATGCCAGTAGCCTTTTCTTGCTGTTCTTTCTCTAATTGTTAGAGATGTTGGTTTAAAGTGTTAATTTTGGCTCTTTCTTCTTTTTTGATGTGTGCATTTATTTCTATAAATTGGCCACTGATCACTGCTTGTGCTGTGTCCCAATGATTTTGTTATGTTGTGTTTTCATTAACATTTGATTCAAATAATTTTTAATTTCATTTTTCATTTCTTCTGTTACCCAGTCATTCTTAAGGAGGGTGTTGTTCAGTTTCCATGTGTTTGTTGTGCTCTTTTTCTGTTGACCTTTCTCTTGTTGATTTCTAACTTGATATCATTGTGATCTGAGAAGATGCTTTGCAGTATTTCAGTGTTTTTATATTTAAGGCTTGCTTTATGGGCTAGCATATGGTCTACGTTGGAGAGTGTTCCTAATGCACTACAAAAGAATGCTTGCTTTGCTGTTGTTGGGTGAAGTGCTCTATAGATGTCTATAAGGTCAAATTGTGGATTGTATTGTTCAGTTCTGCGTCTTTGTTGAGTTTCTTTTCAGTTGTTCCGTCTTTCACTGAAAGTGGTGTATTAAAGTCTCCTACTATGTCTGTGAGTGAAATCATCTATTGGTATTTTCCATTCTGTTAAAGTCTGATTTATGTATTTTGATCTCTTTCATTGGATCTATAGATATTTATTATGGTTATGTCTTCTTGTTTGATCTTCAATCACTATATATTGTCATTCCTCGTCTCTTATTATGGTTTTTGTCATGAAGTCAATTTTATAAAAAATCACCACTCCTGCTCTTTTTGTTTGTCATTTGTTTGATACATCTTTTTCCAACCTATGATTTTAAGTCTATTTGTGTCTTTCTTCATAAGATGTATGCCTTGTAGTCAGTTTATTGATGGGTTATATTTTCTTATCCAGTCTGAAACTCTCCATTTCTTGAGTCGTGCATTTAATCCATGGCATTCAGTGTAATTATCAACAAATATGAATTGGTTGGTATAATTTTCTTATAGTTTTCATGGTGTTCCTAGTTTCTTTGTTCCATATAATTTTCTGTGCAGAGCACATTTTGTTTATGAATTGTGTTATCATTTCCTTTGTTGCTGTTGTTTCATCATTTGCTAACTATTTGTTCTTTTCCTCTTTTTTTTTTATTTTTATGTAAAGATATATCTTTTTTCCTTGAGTTTACCCTGTGATTTATAATTTTCTCCCCAAGTTTAGAACAGTCCATTCTATCTTGCAACACTCTTGTTTTCCTCACCATTTGGAAGTTCTGTAACTACACTTTTTTTTTTTTTTTTTCCCTCTTTTTGGTTTTTAGTTGTCCTCATTTGTTTTTTGATGTCTCTGGTTCCCTGTGTGCAATCTTGTAAGCTTATTTTACTTTGGATACCTCCATAACTGGGTTGGTTTTTGGGTTATGTCATTATGTGTGTTAATGTTTGATTGTTGTTTACTATTTATTATTGGTTATTTCTCTAAAGGACTACCTTTAGTATCCCTTGTAAGTCAGGTCTGGTTTTAACAAATTCCCTTAATTTGTGCTTACTTGGAAATCTCCTAATTTTATTATCATATTTGAGGAACAATTTTGTTGGGTATATAATTCTTGGTTGGAAATTTTTCTTTCAGTGTTTTATATATACCATCCCATTGCCTTCTCTTCTGCTTGGTTTTTGCTGAGAAATCAGAGCTTAGTCTTATTGATTGCCCTTTGTAGGTAATTTTTTTCATTTTTCCCATGCTGCTTTCAGGATTCGTTCTTTGTCTTTAGTTTTGATGAGCTTAAAGATGATATGTCTTAGTGATTTTCTTTTGGGATCTACCTTCTTTGGGTTTCTTTAGACTTCCTGAATGGATATATTCTCATCATATCAGGGAAGTTCTCTAAGAAATTTTGGACAATTTTCTCAGTGGTTTTATTTTTCTCCTCCTGTTCTGGAATTTTGATTACATGTAGGTTATTACTTTTGATGATATCCCACATGAAACTTACAGTTTCTTCATTTTGTTTCAATCTTTTTTCTGTATGATCTCTTTTTAAAGAAGTGTTCTTGTATTTGTCTCCAATTTCATTAAGTCTGTCTTCCATTGATTTGATTCTACTCCTTTGCCCTTTCAATGTGTTATCTATTTCTGAAAATTTAGTATTAATCTTCTGGGTTTCCAGCTGTAGATTTTATATCGTTTATAATTTTCAATTACTTTGTCATTTTGTTCTTGTATTTGCTTTGAAATTGTTCTTGGGTTTTGTCTGTGTTTTCCCTAATTTTGTCAGTTTTTTCCTTAATCTATTTTTCAAACCATTGAAAGTAGCAATTTTTTTTTTTTTTTTGACTTTTTTGTCAGGGTGTTTCAATGCTGCTTCTTCCTCAGGGATGTGTTCTGGGTTTGTATCATGGTCCCTTGTTTCTGCTGCTTTATCTTGCGGCCTTGTGTGCATTTGGAGGGTCTGTTGTCTCCAAGATATTTTGATGTTGTAGTATTTATGTTTAATTGGTGATAGTATGTTAGAGTGACTTTCCCAATACTTTTCATTCTTTCTTTCTTTTTTTTTTTTTTTTTGATGTATCTGAATAAGAAAAGTGTTGTGCTCCTCTATCCTCTTTTGCTGGTTGGCAGAACATTTGCACTTACCACTTTTCTCCTGGGGGATGTGATAGAGAATTAGAGTGGCTGCACAGATCTCTCTTAACTGTGAAGGGCAGTTAAGGGTGAGTCAGACTCTTATTAGTTGTTTTGTATCATTGGTCATTTCGTGGAGAAGGAAGTTGTCATCCTCATTCAATAAGTGGAGCTGCAGGAGTTGAAGTTGTGGCTATATCATATGGGCATGGTTGCTGTCTGCCACTCAGACAAAAACAACATCAAAAAAGCATCAACAAAGTAAAAGTGAGAGACCAAAAAAAACCCAACATAAAACACACAAGAACAATCACAAAGAGAGAGAGAGAAGGTAATAAATGAGAGAAGACATTTATAAAAATACTTTATAAAGCCAAAATAAATATGATTAGAAAAAGGGGAAACACACACACACACATACATACACACATATCTTGGGTGTGGGATAAGAGGAAAGGAGTAGGAGAATAATGAAGAAAAAATGGAAAAAATTAAAAAATAAAAACAAGAAATGGGCAGAACCATCAAAATCATGGGGGGAAATGGGAACCAGGAAAAGAAAAGAGAGAAAATGTTTAAAACTAGAATCTGGGATGGGAATAAGAAAGAATAATGATAAAAAGGAAGAAAAAGGGAGAGGAAAGAAGGAAGAAGGAAGAAGAAGAAGAAGTATTTTAAAACAGACAAAAACAAACTATACAAAAAAAAAAAAAAAAAAAGACTAAGCAGGGTTGGGCATGACACCCAAACTCCATCAGAGCACACAAACTGGGATGGAATTCTTGCTGGTCCAGAAAATTGGGTAGGGGTGAGGTATAGCCATACCTTTGTTCACCAAGAGTGTGTGGGGTGCAAGAGTAATAAGATGAACATCACACCTTTCCAGTTCTTAGTGTCTAGGATGTCCTTGCTGTCCCTGGCAAGTGGACCCTATCCTTGGGTCACTGGAATCTGAGATAATGCTGTTGCTTTAAATATCCAAAATGACAGAACAGCTTATAAACATTCAAATGGCTGTGCCCTCTGAACAGCTAAAATACACAGCTCATTTTGTGTCCTTCTTTGCTGTTTCCTCTTTTATTCATCAGCCACAAGTGCAGTCCTCCGTGCAGCCCCTGGCTAGCTGGGCCAAATTGTAGATGAAATATAAGGTCCTAACACCACTTTCCAGTATTCAAACTGTCCATACACTCTGGATTGCTGATAGTCCACAGCTCCATATATCTCCTTTTTCACTCTTTTCATGCAGGTTCTTATATTAGTTGGAGTTTAGTCCACTTCTTTATCATTCCTTTCAAAGCTCAGGACTCCAGGATTATATTCTGTATCTGTGTTAAGTACTTCCTCTTTTCTTTTTTGAAGAGGGTCTGTGTAGTTTGCCTGTGTATTCCACCATTTTACCAAAACTCCAAGTTGGCTTAGCTTTGATGAATAATAGCTAACTTTTATCCAAGAAAAAAGTTCTTTTAAGTGCTTTGTAAGTATTAAATATTTAATCTTTACAATATCTATATAATATTGTGACTGTAATTATTTTCATCATTAAACCTTATGGAACTGAGGCACAGAAAGCTAAATCTTGCACAAGATCATATGGCAAATAAGTGATAGAATTACAGAGACACTAAATATGTTAAAAACAAAATACACTAGATTAAAAATGAGATAGTCTCCAGTTTACTTGATTGCATCAGATGCAATGTTCCTGTATAATTCCAATTTAAGGAAGAAGTAACTACATAAATACATAATTAAAATTTTCAATAATTCAGGTGGTGTGGGCTAAGAAAATTTACTTAAATTTAGAAAAACAAAGAACCATGATTTTTCATAGATTTTAATTTGTACATAAATTATGTCAATCAATATACACTTTTGTTTTTAAGTGTTAAATTTGTATATTAATACTGGTTGCTTCCAGTTACATATATATTTTATGAGCAGGAAGTAAAGGTGGTGTTATCTCACCATAAAATATATCATAAGCTCATTCAGCTAATTAGGAATCTCTTGCTGTTGTTGTTGTTATGTGCCATCGGGTCAGCCCCGACTCATAGTGACCCCTCCTTGGGTTTCCAAGGCAGTATCACTACAGAAGTAGGATTGCCCAACCTTCCTTCCGAGGAGTGGCTGGTGGGTTTGAACCACCAGCCTTCTGGTTAGCAGTCAAGTGCTTTAGCCACTATGCTACCAGAGCTCCTGGGAACCTCTAGGAGATAATTAAAATTCTTCCTCCTTCTCCAAAAAGCTTTGTGAATATAATAACCTCCAAGAGATTTTATCAAATCAAGTATCCTATAGAACATACTATTACAAGACTTCTCTACTTAAGGGTTATGATTGGAAGTTAATACATCATAAAACAGAACTTTGCCATAATATAGTGATTATAAATCTTTTAGGTTTCTACTCACTAATAAAGATTTACAAGCAAGAGTTTTTTTTTTTTTCTTTCATGTATAAATTAGCCTTAGGATTTTATGAATAATTCAATATTAAAAATATCACTTTCAAAGCTATGATAAATAATAAAGTTGTGTGTGACATTATGTAAGTGTGTCTATATATACATAAACAACCTGAGGTATAACATGTATCCAAATCAGAAGATAACATTTTAATACTTTCTGCATTTTTAATATATTCTTTAAAAGGTTTATGTTAAAACACATTCTGTGGTCTTTTCATCAATTTTATAGTTGGGTAATTTATGAACTTAACATGTAATTTTAACATATTTAAATCATTATTTCTGTGGTAATTCTGATAAAAAATATTTTCCAATTTAGAGAGTTTAAGCATAAACAATTTTTTAAAATAACATTTTCAGTTTAAAATTACACTGTATTTTTTGAAGTATCAATTCACACTACTGATAATTTTCTTATAATCGAAAAAATGCTATGCTAAGTAAAGCTTTGGGAATCACCTCAATTAATTTCACATTGCCCCCCAAAAATATTTTTTGTCTAAAGTAAACAGTTTTGTATTTAGATCAGAAGTATTTAAAATATGTATGTAATATAATAAATTATTCTTCTTTCACAAACACTTTTTGCCCATACTTTAAGTGTACTAAATCTTATTCTCACCAATTATAACATTTTAAAGATGAGAAATAGTAAAGTCTATGTTCTTCATTTTGACTGTTTTAAATACTACCCAATAATTAATATCTCTCTTGAATAGAATAATTAATATTCCTCTTATATAGGATGGGGTTCTGGTGGTGTAGTGCCTAAGGCATTTGACTGCTAACCAGAATGCTGGTGGTTCCAACCCACCAGCCACTTCTCAGAACAAAGACTGGGTAAGCTACTTCTGTGGAGATACTACCTCGGAAAACTTAGGAGAGGTCACTATGAGTCGGATCAACTTGACAGTAGTATTTTTTTTTTTTTTTTTTCTTGTATAGGAGACATTACAGAATACAATTAATTTATAAGT
Source organism: Orycteropus afer afer (assembly GCF_000298275.1). Taxonomy (NCBI): domain Eukaryota; kingdom Metazoa; phylum Chordata; class Mammalia; order Tubulidentata; family Orycteropodidae; genus Orycteropus; species Orycteropus afer. The sequence goes on along the minus strand of NW_006921663.1, from coordinate 10,531,634 downwards.
TAGTACTCCCTGCAGACTTTGAAGTCAAAATTTGTCATTCACAGCTGCGTTGCAATCTTAACTTTGGACCCTTATTTAACATCTCTAGGCTTAACTTTTTATGTTTATATAAAATAGATATAATAATGGGACTTTTCTAGTTTTGTTTTTGGGGTAGTTAAATGAGACAATGTTGGTAAAACACTTTGAAAGTGGCACATAAAATTCATAAAATATCAAATCTCATAAAGAAGCCTCACTGCCGTCAAGTCCGATCTGCCTCATAGTGACCCTTCCTTGGGTTTCCGAGGCGGTATCAATATAGAAGTAGACTGCCCAACTTTCCTTCTGAGGAGTGGGTGGTGGGTTTGAATCACCAGATTTCTGGTTAGCAGCCAAATGCTTTAGGCACTAGGCTGCCAGAGTTCCCAAAATTATCAAATATTAAAAACTAAATATTAGGTGTGTTTTAGTTTCCTGATCTTTTCCTGAAAAAATATTCAGATTAATCTTGTAATAATGCTTACAGTGTTAAAATAAATCTATATTCTTGAGCCTTTGCTCTTGCTATTAATAAGACTAAGTGTTTCAACATTAATAATAGCAATAATAATAATGATATTTTGTCTTTGTTAAACAATTAGTATCACAAAGACATATTACTCACTTTTTTTTACTGAATCCTTGTAACTACCTTCTGCAGCAGGTTATATTAATATCCTGTTTATAGAATTAAAAAAAAAAAAAAAAAAAACAGAAATGTAGAGATAGCAGTAAAAGCTAGGGGAATTGCAATTGAAACTTTCCAAGTCTTCTGCCAGAATGTAGTTTTAACTGAATAGTTGTTATGCTGCTATACTGTATGGTGCACATGCATTTACACACATACACACAGTAGCATTGAAACTAAAGAGATTATAAGACAAATTGAAAAAGAAGTAAACATTTTCTTCAGGATTTTTATTTAATATTACCTGTAAAGATACTTCCTATCTCAGTGGTAAATGTTTAACAATAGTACTAGAGTCTGTTAGAGATGAGGAAAGTGAAGATTTTTGTTTCAGAAATTTCCATTTTCCATAGTATGAAGAAATATCCCCAATATGACTTACTTTAAGCTACCAGTGGTTGAAATTTGAAGAGGCTTCCAAAATTTGTGAAGAGATAACAATCATTTCTAGTAAGCTGGTTATTTGTAGCATTTGTTAGATTGTTACAGTTATTTTATTCAGGGTCATATGTATCTCTAATGTAAACTATTAAAATAACATTGCAATAATATTAAGGCTTATTTATTTTCTGGATTCATACAGTAGAAACTAAATATTAAAATGTAATATAAATAATCAACTTTGGATGATTATATGTTGTTGTTGTTATGTGCCATTGAGTCGAACCCGACTCATAGTGACCCCTCCTTGGGTTTCTGAGGCAGTATCACTACGGAAGTAGATTGCCCCATCTTCCTTCCGAGGAGTGGCTGGTGGATTTGAACCACCAGCCTTCTGGTTAGCAGTCAAGTGCCTTAGCCACTATGCTACCAGAGCTCCCGTTTATTCTAGACTTTCTTAATTAAACTGTATTTAACTGTGTCAACTCTATTACAGTGAGTTTAGTTTTTGGTTCTGATTTATTTTATGTTAGAAAATGAGTGTTCAAAATAAATTAATTTACTATAATATCAATAATTAGGCAATGTTCTACATAGTGATATCAACTTTTATAATCGGAGTTAAGGAAACAAAATTTATTATTGGACACATTGATTTACAATTTAAAAAGTTCAAATTTATTTATCATTGCAGGCTCATTTGATTTGCATAATTTATATTCGATGATGCATTTTACCTAAGAAGTATGTATACATACTTGTATCCCAACAAAGTCTCTAGCAAGGGCACATGCCAAATTTTAGATGTGTTTGCATCTATGATGATACATTTATACATGGTGGTAGGTACATATATAATTTAATTTTCAGTTTTGTTTTATTTATATTATTATAATAGTATTTTAGATATATTTAACAGATACCAAATAATTATGCATTACTGTACAAATAGATAATCCCTGAACAGTTATTTTTATTGGTGCAATACTATAGTATAAGATGAATATTTGTGATTTTTCATGAAGAATAACGGGATGGCATATATAGATGATATATACATATATGGAGCTCTGGTGGCATAGTGCTTAAGGTATTTGACTGCTAACCAGAAGGCTGGCAGTTCAATCCCACCAGCCACTCCCAGGAAGGAAGGTTGAGCAATCTACTTCCATTAGTGATACCGCCTTGGAAACCCAAGGGGGGGATCGCTATGTGTGGGATCCAACACAAGGGTAGTGTGTTTGGTTTTGTTCTTTTATATACATATATATATATATACATATATATGTACACACACACACATATATAAATGAAGTGACCAGGTCAGAATCTGGTACATTTTAGATCCTCAATTAGAGTTGGTTCATTAACATAATATATATATATTTTTACATAAAGCATGTCAGTCTTTGAAAATGAAACAAAATTTACGTCAAGTCCATTCTGACTCATCCAAACTAAAACAACAAACTCACTGCCGTGGAGTTGGATGCATTTATAGAACCCTTCCTTGGGTTTTCGAGGCAGTATCACTATGACGTAGAGTGCCCAGTCTTCCTTCCAAGGAGTGGCTGGAGATTCAAACTTACCAGCCTTCTGATTAGTAGTCAAATGCCTTAGGCACTATGCCACCAGAGCTCCTATTCTGACTCATAGCAACCCTATAAGATAGACTAGAACTTCCTCATGGAGGAAGCCAACCGCTGCATCTATCTCCCACAGAGAGCATGGCAAGTTCAAAGCACCAGCCCTTCCGTTATCAGCCGAGTCCTGAACCACTGCACCACCAGGGCTCTTTATATCAGTCATCAATTTTGCTAAACATAATTATGCTACAAAGCATTTTATTTGATTTCACAGTCTTTGCAAAGTGTTTCTGGAATCTAAAATAATGAAAGAGTTTAAGATCTTATAAACATTTACTAGCTATTCCTCTGAATGTGAAGAGAATAAGCTGAGTGGTTTTGGAAATTGTCTTTAGGGATTTACATGTATATACATTATTTTTAGGTTATTTTTATATGTATATTGAATGATAGTGAGGGTGAAGTTGGCAACCATAGAAACACCTGAAATCTTGTAAACAACATGTGGATAGTGCTATCCCTTAGGCAAAGCATTGCCTATAAATGCAAGCCAACTGACCTAGATACTGTACTTGATGTTTCCTTGTAGTGACTACCCTGATTTACTAAAATCCCTGAATACACATTTATACAGAACAACAGTTAAAGGATAGAGTCACTAGACAGGAAAAACAAACCTAACCAAAAAAAAAAGAGACTATTTAATTTTATTGGTGAAAAATTTAACAGATGTCTATTAAAGCAAGTCTTTTCTATGAATGTTAGAGTCTGAGATTTATTAAAAATTAAATGATTTTTTTTAAGTTAGGTAAGAACTTATTAAATTATATCATGGTGCTACTTTTCTTTATATGTTGACAAGGAAGACTAATGAATGAGGTCAGCTGAGCAAAAATATGGTTTCCTGTTCCTTTCCATGTATAATGATAAAAATAAAAACTAATCTAAAATATACAATATTTTTGAACTATTTGTACTTTGGCAAAAACTAATCAAAGTAAATGATGACTTTGAAAAGTCTATTTTATCAACTACTACATACAGCAACCATTGGAACTCTCTTTCTTGGGCAAAATATTCATGTGGATTGATGGCTGAAAATGCAGGTTCTTTCACTATGCCATGATTTATTTTTTAGTATGTATCAAGTGGCATCATGAAATTTCTATTTTTAACAAGCACCACATAATATCAGGTTGCACATAGCCCAAACCCACACTTTGGAAAAGATGGTCATTCTCCATTGAAATTGATGCTGTAAAAGTATAGAGATAACTGTTATGGATGAGTGACAAGATCATGTTAAGAAAATGTTCTTCAGCCATTTGTTATTGTATCAAGGAGAAGACCATTGCAAAGAAGCATTTACCATAAAAAAAAAAAAAAAGAAAGCAAAAATAATACATGAAATCCCAATGCAAATGAACGCTCAGGCTTATAAATTTAACAGATGCAAATTTGCATCTACACTAAAACAAAGGACAAAAAAATCCTTTGTTGTCAAGCTGATTCCAATTCATAGTGACCCCATGTGGTACAGAGTAGAACTGTCCATAAGATTTGTTGTCAGTTACCATCAAGTTGGACCCAAGTAATGACAACCCCATATGTGACAGAGTAGAAGTATTCTATAAGTTTATCTTGGCTTTAACCTTTAAGGAACCCTGGTGGAGCAACAGCTAAGCACTTGACTGCTACCTAAAAGTTGCTGACTCCAACCTACTTCGCAGCTCTACAGGAGAAAAATCTGACAATTTGCTCCTGTAGAGTACAGCCTAGAAAACTCTATGGGAAAGTTCTACTTTGCCACATGGGGTCACTGTGAGTTTTGTATTGCCTCAAAAGAACTGATTAACAATCTTTATAGAAGCAGATCTAAAGGCCCTTCTTCTGAAGCTCCATTGAGTGGATTTGAATTGCCAGCCTTTAGGTTAGCAGCTGAAATCAAAACATTTGTGCCATCCAAGGACATTTATTAGTAGCATCTTAGGATGCTTAAAGATGGTCAGTTCATTCATATTCTAAAACTCTTTAATGATTGCCAATACCTTCAGTTATTTCCAAAGTATTTTTGTAAGCTTTAATTTCACATCTATTAAAATAATAATAATAATAATCTTTCTGTAAATTAAATAAGTGATTTATACAGGCAATAATGATCCTGCATAATACAAGTGTAAATGACAGCCTGTATTTTAAATAATTAATATGGGAAAATTGCATGAATGAAATTACAAAATATAAATATTTTTATTCTTAGTAATTCTTTTTTTACTTTTCATAAGCTAAGCACTGTGCACTGGCAAAAGCTGCCTTCTATTGTTTTCATTTATCCTGTAAGCAGAGATCAGGTGTTCTTACAAGAAATAGCATAGCTTGTTCTTGAGAAGCTGGTTAAATATAGCTACTGTGGAGCAGTCTGATTCAAGGTCTCTAAGAATCTGCATGGGTGAATAGCATTGCTAAGGTACATACTAGCTATTCCTACAGGCAGTGCAAATTTTAGCTACTAGATAAAAGGTATAAATTCAGGTCAGTGCTTTAGTACAAAAAATATTATTAGCAAGCTACCAATTTTTCGCTTCCCCACTTGAAGTAGTCCTCCCTTTCCATACATTTATATTTTTAAAGGGCAGAAACTTATAAATGTGAACTCAACACGATAAAGTACACTTTTGAAATTTTAAAGACAACACAATGAAGGCAAATGAATTTGATGAATTCACTGATGAATTTGAGAACTGAGAGTTATGGCCATTAAAAAAAAAAAAAAAACTGAGACACCATTAGCTTATACTCACTTAGAACAATATTTTCCTTGTTTATATATCTCTTTAAGTAGGGTAGAAAAAGCTCTGGAATTATAATCATCTTAAAAATGCTTTTAAAAGTATATTTCTCTTTAAATGTAAATGTTTATTATTATTATTATTATTAGGCAAAGAGATTCTCCATTATAAAGGTATAATTGCCTCTATAATTTTCCATCATGTTGGCACATCTTGGGACAGTTTACATTGTTTTCTTGCAAACAAGAATGCCCAAAGAATTTCAAAGAGTATCATAAAATATTCCCATACTAAACCTACATGCAGCACATGCTAGAAATCACATAAAAATAAAATCCCACTAGGAACTTGTTGTAGGAGGAACTTACACATTCACAAAGTATAATCTATTTATTTGACTATTTTAAAGGTAATTGCTGCATATGTAGGAGGTTATATTTATATTACAGTTGTCTTGTTCTTAGGTAGTAAATTAAATGATGAACTCTATAAGACTGTATACTATAATCTGTGAGATTTTATCAGATGTGGTGATTTTATCAGAATACACTTCTCAGATTTCTGAATGCAACTAAGTTAATTGATCAAGGGGATTTCTGCTGCATTCTAAATCTATGTTTGCACTGAGGGCTGAGACCATATTTCCCAAGGCTGTTCTCAGTCAGTGCTTGAGCCAGCAGAAATATGGAGATAATGTTTTTCCTGGAAAAGGGAGACTCCTCTAGGTGGTGACTTTGTCCTGTGCACTCCCTGGTGACCTTGCTGAGCTTACCTTAGAACTCCATGACAGTCTAAAATGCTTTTACTTTGTTTCCCTTTTTTTTCCTTCTCCTCTTTGTTCCTCTTTACTTCTTAACTTGAGATCTGACTTACATTGTGGCTTTATGGCTCTCTAGCATCCCATACTTCCTGTTCAATCTCTCTCACAGATAATTCTCTTACTATCTTATTATTTATTTATTCAGTATATTTAATCTCATCTTGGTGTCTGCTTCTCTGAGCACCTAAACTGCAACACTCAAACCAAACCAAACTCACTGCCATTGAGTCAATTCTGACTCATAGTGACCCCCATTGGCTTTCCAAGGCTGTAAATATTTACGAAAACAGACTGCTTCATCTGTCTTCTGCAGCGAGACTGTTGGATTTGCACCACCAGTTTTTTGGTTCATAGCCAAACGCTTTAAGCACTACAACATCAGACCTCTTTGAACTAAAATGCTACAAATAAACTTTTATTTTGAACTAAAACTGATACTAAAAATAGCTGTCAAGGTTTCCTGAATTATTCCACTTTGAAGAGCCAAAAGTGGGAAGTCACAATGCAATCTCATTTTTTGATATTACTAAATATGTGTGCCAGGACCTACACCACTTTCACAGTGCATAAAACTTTCAGTGCAATTTCAAATATAAGTAACATTCCTTCTTCTAATTTTTACTACTTGTGCTCCAAGATTTGAAATATGGTACTCAGATTTTTTTAAAGGGTAGTATTGCGTTTAGAGATATTCATTGTATATTCTTAACCATCAATCACAGTGGCTTAAGTGGCTTACTAGTTTTTATTCATTCGTTTTGTTATTAACTGAGCCAAGACTTTTGGCTTGTTTACTATATGCCCACAAAGCTAGATGAGAAAAATATATAAAATGTCTACCATACACACACACACACACACACGCACACACACACACGCACACACATACAGTGTATATTCTGGAGTGTGAGTGGAAAGAGAGGTAATAATAAAAGTGAAAAAAAAAGATTGCTAAATAGCAATAATTGCTATAAAGGGAAGTAAACTCGATAAGAGGGATGGGGAGCCTCAAGTGAAGGAGAGTGGGAGGTTGAACTTCTAATAGGGTGGTCAGAAAAGACCTCATGGAAAATGTGAATTTATATTTTATATTTATATCGAATAAAACTAGTAAATTATATATAAAGTTAGAATTCGTGGTAATTGGGATAAGAAAATGTGCTTGTCTGTATAGTCTATGGGCTTCTGGCAGAGCATACAAAAGAAGCACAGTAGGCTTAGCAGCTACAGCAGGAAGGAATTCTCATTTGGGGGCTTCAACAACTCTGTAATCTGAAGCTTGACATGAAATAGAAGATTTGGGTGTGTATGGCCATGTAGGATGAAGGTGGAATGAGCCTGTGGGTGCAGGACTGGGCATCCACGCCATGAGCCCAGCCTGAAGGTGGTATAGGGGCAAGTGGATAGAGTGCACTGAAGGCACCCACTGCCAAGTACAGTCTCCCAGGGCTGGTGTAAGATGAAAGAGGAGAGGCTGAGGTTCCACAAGTAGCACTAGAAAAAGTGGGGAGGCAGATCCACACTACAAAATTGCGGTGAGTTCTGTACTACAGTGCATGAGCAGGGGAGGGGAAACTCTTGCAGGATGTTTGAACAGCTGCCCAAGTTCAGATGGCTCCTAGGAATGTATGGAGGAGCTCAAAAGTTCCAGATAGCAGAAGGAGCAGTCTTGGGAAAGCAGAAGGCACCTCAGCCAGGAGGCAGTATTCCTGGGAGCAAACCCTGATAGCCAGTAGAGCTAGAGACCCGAGCTGGTAGGGAGAGCTTAGCCCATTGATTTCCAGAGCCCTGAAGGGTCAAGAAAGCCAATGGGCTATCTGGGGTCCAGGAGGGACAGGCAGATTGGGCTTTCCAGGAAACATACTTGGAGAGGAAGGAGCCCTAAGAAGAGAAGGGCTTCCTGCCTGTGGTGGAGGAGGAGGTGGTAACTCCAGAAAAAGGGGAATGCAGAATATAGGGTTGGGAGCAGAAGATCACAGTGAACCCTGGAGAGTTGGCAGTTACTGCCAGATGTCAGGCTACGGACTGCAGAATCCTCTTCAGCCATCTTTGCCCGAGCATCATCAGAGATGTGTCTGCAAGTAGGCTGTAGAAGGCAGCCGGTAAGAATGTTATTTACTCTTTACATTTTTACATAACAACCTGGTCTTTGGAAACTAAGCCTGGGGATAAAGAAGATTGCGTGTATTTCAGGTAGTAGAAAACTCGGTGAACAGCAAGCTATTAAAGTGTTAATAATGTTGCTTTGACCAATTTCTTGGCAACCACTTGATGATGCTTAGTCATGTTGATGTTGCTAGGGAATGCACTGTTAAACAACAAATATTTGTTTATTCTTGGATAATCTACCTTGAATCCAAGGCTTTTCCACATTGCCAATTTTAGTTTTTCATCTCCTGGGAGGGAATGTGATTGATAACTTGTCATAGTATTTCCAGATTGTGATTGTGTATTCTTTCACGAAAGATCCTGACTACTCTATCACAAGAGATGATTTATACAAATTATCACAAGAGAAAGAAATGGAAGCATATAATGTGCTGCTGAAAATCCATGCCTTATTCTCTGGGGAAAAAACATACACGTATTTTGTTATCTATAATGGCTCAGCTGGGAAAAATATAAAGTAGACCAGTTGAGCCCCAAAGGAGAAGAACTTCAATTTTATGTCATAACTTTCAATCATCTAGTATACAAAGAAGGATGTTAGGACACTTCTCCACTCTGAAAGGGATTACCCAATCACATTCTTATAGCATGGCAGTAAACAATATCTAGTTTTGCCTCTCACCTCACTCCAGGAAATGGACAAAGTTTTCAACTGCCCAAATGTTTGGAATAAAAAAATAAATTACTTTAAATAATATTTGACAGTTACTTACTATAGTATTTAGTAGAAGATTGAAGCCCTATAACATAAAATCTAAAGCAAGTTAAAAATCTTCTTGAGTGACTTCTATTTTTTATTGTTATGCATGTCCAAACCATGCTCTCTATAATAACACTTAATTAATTAAGGCATAACAAAGAGAAAAGAATCACTTTGGAACTTTGGCAGCATTTCTAATATTAACATTTTATAGATATCTAGAGTACAAAAAAGAATGTGAATCTTAATAAGGTAAACTAATAGCAGAAATGTCAATACTTTGCTAGCAAAGCCTTCAAATGATGACTTTCTTCCTTGTAGCTTTTGATTTAGAGAATAATAATAAAATATTATTTTGAAATGAATTTTTCTAAAATATACATATACATATATATATTAAATTAACCTTCTCTAAACTTATATTTCTATGAATCTTTGTTCCTACTAGCGTTGGCGAAACCATATCTATATTTTAATGAGGAATGATTATCTCACAGCACCATGGAGTACATAAAAGTTCAAGCTCTGGTAAAATGGTAATGAATTGCATTGAGTTAAATGAACTTTGTGTTCTTTTTCCTTTTGATTCATTATTGTAGTGTTAAAATGTCAGTCACATTGTGGAAATGAAAAACAGTATACTTTGGAAGATAAACTTGTAGCTTCTTGCGATGTTAAACATAGGCTTATGATCCAAGTCAGCAGTTACATTTCTAAGTTTTTACCCAAGTGTGTTGAAAATATATATCCACACAAAAACCTGTATATGAACGTTTATGGCAGCTTTATTCATAACTCCCAAAAGTTGCAAGCAACCAAGATAACTTTCAATGGATCAATAGATAAATTGTGTTATAACCATAAAGTTGAGTATTATTCAGCAATTAAAAAAAAAAAATATCTCAAGCCTGAAAAGACAAGAAGGAACCTTAGATGTATATTGCTAGGTGAAGGAAGCCAGTCTGACAAAATTACGTACTATATGATATGATTTTTTGGAACAGGCAAAGCTGTATAGGGAGTGAAATAATTGGTTTGTACCAGGAACTCAGAGTTTGCTAGGACATTTGGTTCATGTGACATCATAGGACCTTTTGGGTATCCTTTTGACCTTATTGATCATATCTCTGTCTCTATAATAGGCTTTTCTTTTTTCTGAACTTTAAATGTTTGTCTTCCTAGGACTTAATAGTTTATCTTATTTCTTATGTTTTCTCTCCTTTTGTATTCTCTCAAATGTTAAATAAATACCTTTTATCTTCTGAATACTGTACTATAATTTTTATTCTAAACTTTCTCTGATGTCCATGAACTCCATTTTCTCACATTTCTCAACTGAATTTCAAATTGAATGTCTAAGATATGTCATAACTTAAGGTGTCCAAGTAGAACTTTTAATCCATTTCTTTGAAAATCTGTCACTTTCAGTTTTCTCATCTCAGAATGTTTTAGTACCACTGACTTGGAAGGCAAGTAGGCCTCAAATAGGTTTCACTTGTTTTTCTGACAAGAAAACTTTCTGAAAGTTCTGTTGGTTCTATATATGCCACATAAAATCACGTCTTACCACCACAATTTCAAAATTATAGTCCTATATACAATAATATTTTTTTTAGTTGGCTTACTGAAATTAACTCAACCTATCCTTTTACTTTTCTACCATACCACCTCTCTACTCCTTCACAAAGCTCTCAGAGTGATTTAAAAATTAATAATAATAAAAAAATTAAATCAGACCTCTTACTTCTCAAAATACCTACAAGGGCAAAATCTTCATTTCAGAGCAAACTTTGGTCATAATTTCCCACTTTCTACACGATCTCTTCCTAGCTGTCTCTCTGAATTCATTATCTCTTCTCTCTACTTACTTTGTCTAGGCACATTTGAAGTTTTGATAAATTAAGTGAGAAGAAGCAAAACAATTTGAAAATTTATTTGCAATGTAAAATTCATTTTGCTTGTGATTAAAACTTCATTTTTAGCTCCTTGTCTGGAAAGGCTACAGTCATATTGATTAGTTGAACAAAATTTAGTAATTAAAATTCTAGCAATATGCTTCTTTTATCAATAGAGTCATGACTAAAGAGACTCTTTTTTCTTTCTTCTTTCTTCCTCTCTTGTAATAAAATAAGCATGTCATTATATTATCTAATTCAAAGTCTAACAGAGGTACTTCCATTTCATATACCAATTTTCCATTCCTGCCAAGGCCCATATGTCCTGGAGGTGACTTACTTGTCAGTAGCCACCAACATAACAGTGAAGTAGAAATAATCAAGGTCAGACAGTCATTTTATCTACTGTATGGTTTTGAGGCATTCAGCAACATTTAGTACTCATATTAAAATGGGGATAATGATATAATAATTATGTGTGACTCAGAGGAACTATACATGTAAGTTCATCAGCACATAGCAGGGGTCTGTGTATGTTTCTTCCTGTCATATCTCCCACCATTTTTTTTTTTTTTTTAATTTTAAGTTTCATAGCTCTTCCTATGACATTCCACCACTCATTGGTTAATTTTTCTGCCATTCTGTGGTAGCTTGCATGTTGCTAGGATGCTGGAAACTATACCACAGGTATTTCAAATACCAGCAGGGTAAGCCATGGTGGACAGGTTTCAGCAGAATTTCCCAATTAAGACAGACTAAGAATAAAGGCCTGGCAATTTACTTCAAAACATCAGCCACTGAAAATCTTTGTGGATCACAACAGAACATTGTCTGCTATAGTGCTGGAAGCTAATGGTACAGGATCTGGAACATTTTGTTCCCTTCTGTTATACAAAAGGTTGCTCTGAGTCAGAGCAGACTTCATGGCAACAAACATGAATATAACTCATACATTATATAATTAAACAAATAAAATTAAATAAAAATTATACTCTACATAGGAAAAAAAAGATGAATATAATATCTTTAGTAGTTTGATGAGCAATTTTAAAGCAGTTTTCAGGCCTAGGAGCTTAAACTAGGAAAAGTTAAACTAACTTCTTTCAAGTTAACAGTGTTATTTTTATGGAGACAAGAAAGAAATCTGTAATGTAAAGCCATAACATGATATTCTGTTTTAGATCACTAATTCTGTGGCTTGTCAATTTAGCATTTTTATTTCTATAACTTCCATGAATAAATAAAGAATGTAACATTGAGGATATACAAACACTTTATTACTACACATTCTAATAGTGTCTCCCATTCTAATTGCCAAAGATCATTTTCACTTATCTATTACATTTCAGCACTCACCATCTTCAGGAAGCTTTCTGCAATTATGTTCACCCACAGTTCCAGCCACTAGACACATAAATATCAAACTTTATTTAATAACCTAACATAATTCATATTACTCTTTTCTAAAAGTAAGGAAAACTATTTAACAAATAAAAGAAAAACTAATAAATTTAAAAAAATAAAAGAAAAACATTACAGAGAAGACAATTTAATCTTTAATGAGCAAAACTACATGACAAGTATTTTATAAAGGGCATGAAATTTCACCATTGCAACACATCATAAGGGTACCATTTTCCCCATTTTAACAACGTCACACTTGAGTATTAGTGAAAATAAATAGATCAAGGCATCAAGTTTTAAGTAGTGGAGCTCAGAGTCAAATCCTAAATTATCTGAACTTGGTGAATCTAAAGTACAATCTATTTTACTGAACTACCAAGTGGTTATAGGAAAAATAATGTATCACTAATATAGGACTTATAGATAGTATATACTCCTCAACTACAATTGCTTTATTGTAGGAAAAAATGAGTAAGTGGTCAGGAATGAATAGATTTTAGGACTACATCACTGAAACCAAATTATTGATCAGAATTTAATGGATCTGATGTTCATTCTTGTTTTTGCACAGGAAATTCTACATCACTTAGAAAACCACTACTCTGCTCATCACCATTTTACAATTATTTTTCTGTCTTTTTCCTCTCTCATTATTGTATAGAATGTTTTACTTTTATGAGTTTTATATAATTATCAAGTTAGAAGTTAGGTTACTATACAACCTAACAATAATTAATTATTTAAGTTTATTAACATATAACAATAAATATAACAAAATATAATACCAACAATAACTAATTTATAATAACTAATATATTACATTTTATCCCTTAAATAACTATGTTTGACAGTGTCAAACATAACTAACATGATATTTGATAGAAAAAGTTTAATTTGATTTCTTATTTGCTTCTCAGAAAATAATATTACTTATAATAAAATTTATAGAAATTTATATGAGTACAGGCTTATTTTTTAATTTAAAATATGCTTAATTTCACTGATAAGAGAGCTGACTATGAAGTTCCAACCTTGTAGCCAATAGATGTACATATAGAGAGAGATGACTCAAATTTGCATGCAATTCAGAAAGGGGAAATAACAAAATTTACAAAAGCTTTCAGGTGATAAAGGAAAAATAATAAAACAATATACAAACACACAAAGTTAACCTGCCAACATAGGTAGAAAATCAGAACAATATCAGACTGATTTCGTATTCTTCTTCACCAACACTGCCTTCTGAATTGTAATGGTTCAATGTTTTCAAGTCTGAGTGCATGTTCCATTCAAATCTAAAATATATAAATATATGTGGTGAAACACACTTACAGTCTGTTTTATTGCTTATTAAAACATTTAGATAATTATGTATATATTCAATATAAAGACCAAAAAAAAATTCAGTGAAACCTGTGTGAGCTACAATTGAATGAGACTGCTTTATTTTTCCATGTATAGTAGGTTTTCTGCATTTGACAGGGTGCAGTCTTAGCACTTTTCTCTGGCTCATTTTAGTGGAAAATGCTTGGGTTTTCTTGCTTCTTGGGTTTTGCTGTATCTCCAAAAAAAGAAAGTGTAAGTAAAGGGAAAGATTGCTATAAAATACAAGAAACCATTTTTGATTGTTATTATTCATGTGATGTAAAGAACAAATTGTAAGATCTTGATTCTTGGTGCTGTCTCCTTTGAACAATATTTCAAAAACGTATACATTTACTATGTAGCCTAGGTGACACAGTGGTTAAAGCACTCACTCAAAACCAAAAGATCAGCAGTTCGAATCCATCAGCTACTCTGTGGGAGAAAGATGAGGCAGTCTGCTTTAGTAAAAATTTAAAGCCTTAGAAACATTACCAGACAGTTCTACCCCATCCTGTAGGGCCAATATAAGTCAGAATCAACTTGACAGCAACTGCAGCAATTGATGTGTACACAATCATATTATTTTATTTTTCTATTTAATAATTATAGGAACCAATCACTGAATTTTAGATGTTGTTACTTTGGGTATTTTTTAGTCAAATCTGACTCATAATGATCCTCTATGACAAAGTAGAATTGGCATAGTGCCTAAAGCATTTGACTTCTAACAGAAGGCTGGCAGTTCAAACCCACCAACCACTCCTCTGAAGGAAGACTGGGCAATCTCCTTCCATAGAGATACTGCCTTAGAAACCCAAGAACGAGTCACTATGAGTCGAAACTGACTAGTTGGCTATGAGTTTGGTTTTGGAATCTTTAAGTAAGCAGATTGCCATGACTTTTCTCCCTCAAAGCCATTGGTATGTACTAGCAGACCTTTCAGTTAGCAGCAGAGCACTTAACCATTGTGCCATCACTACTCAGTGCTAACACAGATTAAAGGAGCTCTGTAGCATAGTGCCTAAGGCACTTGACTGCTAACCAGAAGGCTGGTGGTTCAAACCCACAAGCCACTCCTCCGAAGGAAGGTTGGGCAATCTATTTCTGTAGTGATACTGCCTCGGAAACCCAAGGAGGGGTCCAACTCAACAGCACAATACAACATCAACAATAATGGTAAAATGGTAACATCTTTGGCTATTAATAAAAAGTTGTAGGTTCAAGTCTGTGTAAAAGCATCTCAGAAGAAAGACCTAGCAATATACTTCTGAAAAATCAGACTTTGAATTTCCTATGGAATGCAATTATATTCTAATACACATGGGGTCTCTATGAGCTGTAGGTGACTCTGCCACAACTGGAACTATTTAACACAAGTAAACATATTAAGTTGAGCAATGTAAAACTACAATATAGGTTAAAAAAAACTTTGTGATATTTATGAATTTGGGGAGAAGAAATAATCTAGTTTTGATATTAGGGTATATATATGATAATATTATCTTACAACTTAACTGGAATAACTCTATAATTATCTCCAAGAGTGCCTGGAAGTCTGGTAGAAAACCTTGGCCAAGATAAGAGTGAGAAATGCTAATTAATGATTTAGGAATTCCTAGGTGGTAGAAATAGCTAATTGTTCAACTATGAGCCAAAAGAATGGGGATATGAGCTCACTCAAATGTTCCTGGGAAGACAGGTCTGATGACAATCTTTGAAAGGTCACATCCTTGAAAACCCTATAGAACAGTTTTATTCTGCAGACATGGATTGCCAAAAGTCAGAATTGATTTGATGGCAATAAATAACAATAATCAGTGATTTATAATGTGTTATTTAAAGCCTGCATCTCCCTTGAGGGCACCTGAGACTAGTTTTCTTTTCCATTGTTGAAGTATGTGTAGATTAAAAAGTTATACCAGGTACACACAGTTATATGATCTAATTATAGTTATGTAACCAATTGAATATAGTATGCTCAGCTGTAAGCTTTTGCCCTTTTGAAAGGTTATAAGTACTATGTTCAGGTTATTTTCTACCATCATGGTGGTTCCAACTCATAGTGACCCTATGTACCCAGTCCCGAGCCTCTTCACAATAATTGTGTTGCATGAGCCCATTGTTGCAGCCAGTGTCAATACAACTTTTCAAAGAGTCTTCCTTTTTTCTACTGATCTATTTTATCAAGCATAATATCCTTCTCCAGGGAATGGTCCCTCTTGATAACATAACCAAAATGTGAGAGAGCCCAACCCTCACTATCTTAGCTTCTAAGAAGCATTCTGGCTATACTTCTTTCAAGATGTCTTAGACTGGTCTTCTGCCAGTTCAGGTATGTTCAGTATTCTTCACCAACACCATAATTCAAATGCATCATTAAATGCTATGGAGGAACAAAGAGTATGGATAAAACAGACTAAGTGGGATGAGCTAATGCTGCTCAGTGGGTCATGATGCTATAAATATGTTCTTTAGGATGTTAACAGAGAATGTTATATTTGCTGAAATATTTTAATAAGATGAAGGAGTTAGTCACTTGAAGTGTTTGGGAAAAACTTTCTAGGAAGAGGGAAAAGCTAGATCATATGCTCCTAAATTGGAACTGCTCATGAAGTAGTTAATGTGTCACCCAAAGTGAATGAATATTTACTTTCACTATCACATGTTCAGCTTCATTGTAGGAACTTAAGAAGACCTATAACATAGAGTTGTCATATTTTAAAAGTGTAGCCTTGGCTGTTGCTTTGAGAATAGAATGTAGACAGGCAAGGGACCAAGTAGAAAACAAAGGAATGATCAAGACAATAGAGCAGAGTGATTGCTGTTAAATATTTGAATTGTAGATATGTTTTAAAGAATTTGCTGTTGTAGTAGATGTGGGGTATGAAATGAAATGAGCAATTAATGAGACTTCAAGATATTGTTCTGAGGAATGTGAAGGATGAAGTAGATATTGCTTTTTGTAAATAATACAATTTTATATTGGGATATGTTAATTTTTAGATATTTTTGTGTGTCTATATACATAGACATCAATTCCTCATAGGCAAATTCAAGCTGAAAATGAAGAAAATTAAAACAAGTCTATGACAGGCATAATTGTTCAAACAGAACAAGGGGATATTCATGGTTTAATATCAGAAGGGACTGTGTCAGGATTGTATCCTTTCACCATGCTTATTCAATCTGTATGCTGAGCAAATAATCTGAGAAGCTGGACTATATGAAAAAAAAAAAAATGTGGCATCAGGATTGGAGAAAGGCTCATTAAAAACCTGAGATACACAAATAACAAAACTTTGCTGGCTGAAAGTGAGGATGACTTGGAGCACTTACAGATAAAGAGTGAAGGCTACAGTCTGCAGGATGGATTACATTTCAATATAAAGAACATAAAAATCCTTACGACTAGACCAATAAGCACCATCACAATAGACGGAGAAAAGATTGAAGTTGTCAAAGACTTCATATTGCTTGGTTCTACAATCAACACTGATGGAAGTAGCAATCAAGACATCAAAAGACATATTGCATTGGGAAAATCTGTTGGAAGAGATCTCTTTCAAGTGCTGAAGAACAAAGATGTTTCCATGAAGACTAAGATGCACCAACCCAAGCCATGATATTTTTGATTGCCTCCTATGCATGGGAGACCTAAACAATGAATAAGGAACACCAAAGAAGAGTTTATCCTTTTGAGTTGTGGTGTTGGTTAAGAATGCCAAAATCACTGTGGACTGCTAAAAGAATTAACAAATCTGTCCTGGAGGAAGTACAGCTGGAGTGCTCCTTGGAAGTGAGAATAGCCAGATTTCATCTCATCTACTTTGTTCATGTTGTCAGAAGGAACCATTTTTGGAGAAGGATGTTATGCTTGGGATTGTGGAGGGTCAACAAAAAAGGGGAAGACCCTCAATAAGATGAATTAACACAGAGGCTACAGTGATGGCCTCAGATATACTAAGGATAATGGGACTGGGACAGGACTGGGCAGTGTTTTGTTTTGTTGTACGTAAGGTTGCTATGAGTCAGATATGACTCGGTGACACATAATAACAAAAAATGACATATGTTCTTTATTATACTGCAACTGAATTTAGAGACCACATGAAGAATAAATTTGATGCACTGAACATAAGTGACCAAAGACCAGCTGAATTGTGGGATGATATCAAGAACATCATATGTGAAGAAAGCAAAAGGGTCATTAAAAATATTGGAAAGAAATAAATAAAAGGCTAAAACAGATGTCAAAAGGATCTCTGAAGCTTACTCTTGAATGCTGAATAGATAAAGCAAATGGAAGAACTATTGAAACAAAATAACTGAATAGATTTCAAAGGGCAGCTCTAGAAGACAAAATAAAGTATTATAATGGAATGTGGAAAGTTCTGGAGTTAGAAAACAAAAAGGGAAAAAATGTTCAGAATTTCTTAAGCTGAAAGAGCTGTAGCAAAATATCCAAGCTTCAAATTGCAATACTGAAGGATTCTATGGGCAACATATTGAACGATGCAGAAAGTATTAAAAGAAAATGGAAGGAATATACAGAGTCACTGTGCCAAAAGGAATTGTTGATGTTCAACCATTTCAGGAGGTAATATACGATCAAGGATATGATGAAGGAAGAAGTCAAAATTACACTGAAAGAATTGGCGAAGAACAAGACTCCAAGAATTAATGGGATGCCCACTGAGATGTTTCAACAAAAGGATGCAGCACTGAAGGCACTTATTTGTTTATAGCAAGAAATTTGGAAGAGAGCTACCTGGCCAACTCACTAGAAGAGATCCATTTTTGTACCCATTACCAAAAAAGTGATCCATCAGACTATGGAACTTACCATTAATATCACATGCAAGTAGAATTTTACTGAAGAAAATTCAAAAACAATTGCAGCAGCTTACTTACAAGGAATTTGCAGAAATTCAAGCTGGATTCAAGAGAGGATGTTTAAGGAAGGATATCATTGCTGATGTCAGATGTATCTTGGCTGAAAGCAAAGAATACCAGACAGATTTTTTTCTGTGTTTCATTGACTATGCAAAGACAATACACTGTGTAGGTCAAAATAAATTATGGATTCCATTGCAAAGAATGGGAATTCCAGAACACTTAATTATGTTCGTGAGGAATCTGTACCTAGTCCAAGAGGAAGTTTTTATTTTCAAACAGAACAAGTGAATAACACATGGTTTAAAATGACGAGGGGGTTGGATAAGGGTTGTACTTTTTCAGAATATTTATTCACTCTGTATGCTTGATAAACAATCCAAGAAGCTGGACTACATGAAAAAGAATGTGACATGAGGACTGAAGAAAGGTTTATTAGCAACCTGCAATATCCAAATGACACAACGTTGCTTGCTGAAACTGAAGACAACTTATTGATGGAGATTAACGACTACAGTCCTTTAGTATAGATTACACCCCAACAAAAAGAAAATAAAAATCCTCAGAAATGGATCAATAAGCAACATCACAACACATGGAAAATCAATCTTTTGATTGAGTTTGTCAGGAATTTTATTTTAATTTGAGCCACAAAAACCCATGGAAGCTGCAGTCCAGAAATAAAACATCATATTGCACTGGGCAAATCTGCTGAAAAAGACCGTTTTAAAGTGTTAAGGATTAAAGGTGTCACTTTGAAGACTAAAGTCCACCTGACCCAATCCACGGTAATTTCAATAGCTTCATTTTCATGTGAAAGCTGAAAAATGAACAAGGAAGACTGAAGAAATGATGCCTTTAATTGTGGAATTGGCAAAGAAAACTGAAAATACCATGGAGTGCCAGAAGAAGGAACAAATCTATCCTGGAAGAAATGCAGTCAGAATGGTACTTAGAAATGAGCATGGTCAGACTTCTCACTTATTTTGGTCATGATGTCAGAAAAGACCAGTTCCTGGAAAAGGATATCATGCTTGGTAAAGTAGAGGGTCAGCCAAAAATGATAAGCCCCTCAGTGAGATGAATTGACACAGTAGCTGCAATGATGGGCTCAAGCACAACAAAGATTTTAAATATAATGCAAAAACTTGGCAGTGTTTTATTCTGTTGTACATAGGGTCATTATGATTTAGAGCCTACTTGATGGCACATAACAACAACAACATATACTAAGAAGTTGGGGATTTAAAAAACAAAAGAAAAAAAACCTCTGATATAGAAATAGAAATACTAATTACTCATTTTATTTCACCACTCCCTAATGTGTTTGAAAACATATTTAGATGATTTTATTCTATATTAAGGTGATAACAATAGGACTGGAGAGAATAGAAAAAATGTTTAAAAATACAGCTCATGGATTTTGATGACTGATCCAAAGAAAGGAATTAGAGAATAAAGAGAAATGGAGAGTCACGTTGCATTTGTTTAACAATTTTTTTTTTTTTCATGGAAAGTTGGCAAACTATCACAGTATCTTTAAGCTGAGACCAAACTCTATTGGTCTTAGTGTTTTCTTAATTTGAGCTCCAAAAGAATATTACTTTCCATTCTCATATTTCAAAGTTATCATTTGTGAGAATGTAAGAAAAGATTAGATTTCCATATTGGTTTATACAATAGCAACTTTACTTTTTACTATTTCCATAAAATATTTATACTGCTTGTTTTATAACATTCTGAGTAAGGGAATCAATCATATCATTTTATTCTCTATGAAATATACATGCTTTTTTTAAATCAATGTAGTTTATAAAGGAGCTCTGGTGGCATAGTCACTAACACATGTGACTGCTAACCAGAAGGCTGGAGGTGCAAATCCACCAGTCACTCCTTGGAAGGAAGGTTGGGCAATCTACTTCCACAGCGAAACCACCTCAGAAACCCAAGGAGGCATCCCTTTTAGTCAGATCTGACTTGACACTCATGAGTTTGGTTTTGTTTATAGTTTATAAAATGTTGAAATTATGTTTTCTGGTTTATGCATGGGAAGCACTATCAACTGAATTCTGTGTAACAATATTGAAAACAAGGACAATTTTAACGTGTGCAAATGGTTATGTATTAAGTATTAGTATTTGAATAGGGTAAAATTCAAATGTAAAGTAAGATGGAAAAATGGAGGTGTCAAAATCCAAGTCATTTTTAGATAAATATTTTTGTGGCTAGTCCTGTTTTTACTCATTTGCTCTCACCTTAATATTCTTTGAGAGTGATTTTATGGAATGCAGAATCTAGAAAGCTAAATTCTATACTATGCTCCATAGCAGCTAACATTTCAGATATGACCTTAGAGAGAAGTTTTCATAACTTATGAAGTTAACATAATGTAGATAGATTTCTGATGTGAATAATGACTTTCGCTGGTGCACACCACTTCAGAGGCAAGGAAGTTCTGTGTTTATTCACTTCCTAATTTAATGACACCCTGAGATGGTAACATCTTTCAGAAGCCTTAAAGCAGTGGCAGTGTGATCCTTGTAAGTGTAGACATCTTCCTATAAACATTGCTTCAATTTCCCAAACCTCTTATATGCCATTTTATAAATTATAGAGGTCATTTGTGAATAGCGCTTCTAAAAATTAACACTGCAGAAGGATGCTCATGCCAGGAAACGTGTTATAGGCTTATACATTTACTTTGCATGTTAAGATTATTCATATATTTTTATACATTGTATTAAAAATGAAGGAGCTCTGATGGCACTGTGGTTAAAGCATTGGGTTGCTAATCAAAATGTCAGTAGTTCAAACTCTAATACCTCAACATCAAAAAAAAAAAAAAACAATTCAATTGAAAAGTGTGCAGAAGACATGAACAAACACTTTACAAAGAAGATATTTACGAGGCCAACAAATACTTGAAGAAATATTCACAATCTTTAGTCATTAAAAATCCAAAATCAAACTCACTGCCATTGAGT
The DNA here is from genome assembly GCF_000298275.1 of Orycteropus afer afer. Lineage (NCBI taxonomy): Eukaryota > Metazoa > Chordata > Mammalia > Tubulidentata > Orycteropodidae > Orycteropus > Orycteropus afer. The sequence goes on along the minus strand of NW_006921663.1, from coordinate 10,509,939 downwards.
CAATTCCAACTCACAGTGACTCCCACTGGGTTTTCAGGCCTATAAATCCTTACAGAAGTAGATTGCCTCATCTTCCTTCTGAAGAGCAGCTGGTGGATTTGAACCAATGATCTCCTAGTTAGCAGCCAAATGACTCACTCACAATAGCACCAGAGCTCCTTTTTTTTTTTTTTTTTTTATGTGCCGTCGAGTTGGCCCCGACTCATACCGACCCCTCCTTGGGTTTCCGAGGCAGTATCACTATGGAAGTAGGATTGCCCAACCTTGCTTCCAAGGAGTGGCTGGTGGATTTGAACCGCCAGCCTTCTGGTTAGCAGTCAAGTGCTTTAGCCACTATGCTACCAGTCTCCCGTAGAGCTCCTTTTAGAGAGATGCAAATCAAAATAACAATTTAGATACCATCTCACCCCAGCACTAATACCAAAGTTCAACAACACAGGAAATAACAAATACTGGAGAGCCTGTGGAGAGATTGAGACTCTCATACACTGCTGGTAGCACTGTAAAATGATACAACCACTGCAGAAATCAGTATGACAATTCCTTAAAAAGGTGGAAAAGGAAATACCATTTGATCCAACAATTCCAGTACTAGGCATATGTTAAAAAAGTGAAAGGCAGTACATGAATGGGTAAGGCACACCCATGTTCACAGGACTATTCACAATAACAAAGAAATGAAAACAACTTAAGTGCCCATTAAAGGAGGAATGGATAACCAAACTGTAGTACATACACACAATAGAATGCTATGCAATACTGAAGAATTATGTAGAATCTGCAAAACTCTGTACAACATGGATGAATTTGGATGACAGTATGCTAAGTGAAATAACTCAATCACAGATGGAGGAATATTGTATTAGCCCACTATTGTAAAAAGTCAAGAAAATATTTATATATAGAAGAAAATTTTCTTTGTTGGTTAGCAATGATAGGATGGGATGAGAGGAAAAATTTCTAGATAGTCCAAAAAAAAAAAAAATTCATACACACACACGCATACACATATGAAACACTGCTATTGAGTTGATTCCAACCTATAGTGACCCCCACTGGGTTTCACAAGCAGTAAATCTTTATGGAAGTAGACTGCCCTATCTTCCTTCCACAGAGTGGCTGATGGGTTTGAAACAGCAACTTTCATATTTGTTATTACATACCTTAGGCACTTTGCCACCAGAGATCCTTATGTATGTATATATGAATATATTAATTTTAGAGATACAAAATTATACATATATATGCATACATGCATACATATACATGAATGCATACATGCATGTATATATGTGTGTGTGTGTGTGTGTGTATTGAGATTATTAGTGGTTACTAGGGGTAGTAAAGGAGCTCCACTAGTATAGTGCTTAAAGCATTTGACTGCTAACCAGAAAGCTAGAGGTTCAAACCCACCAGCCACTCCTCAGAGGGAAGATTGGGCAATCTACTTTTGTAGAGATACTTCCTCAGAAACCCAAGGAGGGGTCACTATGAGTCAGATCTGACTCATGTCAGTGAGTTTTTTTTTTTTTTTTTTTTTTTTTTAAGAGATAATGAAGAGGGGAAAAGGGGAAGATTTTGTTTTGTTTATGGGACAATGAGTTTGTGCGATAGTGGTGGAATATTTTGGAAAAGGATAGCAATAATGGTGGCACAACATGAAAAATGTTATCAATATCTCTGAGCTGTAAATGTAGAAGTTGTTATATTGGTGAATGTGTTATATTGGTATGTTTGTTAGACTGGGTTATCTAGAGAAGTAAAACTGGTAAAGCTTATATAGAGAGAGAGAAAGAGAAATTTACCTTAGGAAAATGGCTCACACACTTATAGAAACTGGCAAGTCCCAAGTTCTTGGATGAAACGTCAAGCTGGAGGCTTTTCCCAACTCACATAGCAGCAGGGGCTGATGAGCTCAAGGTTAGCAGACAGTATACTGGCTGTTGACTCCAACAAATGATGAATCCAAGATCTCCAGGCTGAATGATGGATTGTTCACTCACCAACAATTATAGGAACCACAACAAAATCCCAATCCCCAGAAAAATGTCTTTTTTCCCAGGATGTCCATAAATATACTAGAAGCAGGCCACACCCCTAGAGAAATTTCCTTTAAAAAAATGTGTTGCTCAAATTATATACATCTGATCCCATCATAGGAATAATCCACATCACAATTGCTTAAACCACATAGAATTGTGGTCCAGTTAAGTTGACACACAGCTCCAACTATCACAGTCCACCCCTTGTCAACTTGGGAGTTGTACACATCTTAACCATACATAATCTCTAAATAAGGACAATTATGAAGTCATATTAGTGCCTAACATTGTACGCTAACATACAGACATCCAAAACGCATTAACCTCATTTACATTTCACAGTTAATAACTGAAGGAAACACAAATATTTGATGCATGTATACAATGGAGAAATATAACAATCACAGTTATCATTTCTGCAACTGGTCATGTGGCCATAGCTATGTTAAGAACTACCTCCTTCCACAACCCATTCTGTATTTTCCTTGCCCTCAGCAAGCACCTCAGCTGGTTGTGGTTCTCTGCCTGGTTGGATAATCCAAACTATCATTTCTGAAGGGTCTGGGCCATTAGTAGTCATATCAAAATTGGGTTGCTGTTATTTTCTATTGACTTTAATCACAGAGCATGGTAGTACTAAGAGATGTCCTAAAGAGATTTCCTGTAGTCCAGACATATTCTTCTTTACCTTCATTATGTAATGTCAATCCAATTTCCTCTTGGTAATCAGTATCTATTACACCAGATAGTACAGTAATGTCCTTCTTTGTCTATTGATCCAGAGGCATGAGGAAGTCAAAATGGCCAGGTGTCATTCTTAATTTCCAGTTCAATGAAATCAATATTGTGTCTCCAGGTGGAAGTGTTCCTCCCTTTGGGACTAAGATCTCCAGACTTGCAGAGCATAAGGTGACAGGGACAGGAAGCAAAAATTTTTTTGAGTGGGTCACTAGGGGTAATAGTGAGTGGTACCAATTCTGTTTTCCCCCCTTTGGTTCCTGGACCCATGAATCCTGGCTATTGGACAAACAGCACTGTATATTGGACACTGGTTTAGAACATATACAGCCTCTAGGAGAACATTGCTCCAGCCCTTCAAGGTACTGCCACTTAGCTGGTGCCATAATTGTGTTTTTAGTAGGCATTCCATCATTCTATAAAGCAGGCTGCTTCTAAGTGATGGGGAACATGGTAAGACCAGTGAATTCTATGAGGATAGGCCCATTGCGGCATTTCATTTGCTGTGAAGTGAGTCCCTTGATCAAAAGCAATACTGTGTGGGATACCATGATGGTGGTTTAGGCATTCTGTAAGTCCACAGATGGTAGTTTTGGCAGAAGCTTTACGTACAAGGAAGGCAAATCCATATCCAGAGTAAGTATCAATTCCAGTAAGAACAAAATGCTGTCCTTTCCATCATGGAAGTGGTCCAATGGAATCAACCTGTCACCAAGTTGCTGGCTGATCACCCCAAAGAATGGTTCCATATCACAGATTCAGTATTGATCTCTGCTGCTGGCAGATTGGGCACTCAGCAGTGGTGGTAGCCAAATTAGCCTTGGTAAGTGGGAGTCCATGTTGCTGAACCCATGTATAACTTCCATCCCTGCCACCCTGGCCACTTTGTTCATGAGCCCACTGAGCAATGACAGGAGTAGCTGGGGAAAAAATGATGGCTGGTTTCCACTGAACATGTCATCCTATCCACCTGAATGTTAAAGTCCTCCTCTGCCGAAGTCACCTTTTGGTGGGCATTCACATGAGACACAAATATCATGACTCCTTTGGCCCATTCAGAGAGATCTATCCACATACCTCTTCCCAATACATCCTTGTTACCAATTTTCCAATCATGATCTTCCCAAGTCCAAGATCATCCGCCCAAGCCATTAGCCACAGCCCATGAATCTGTATATAATTACACATCTGGCCATTTCTTATTCCATGCAAAGTGAACAGCCATATTCATGGCTTGAAGTTCTGAGCATTGGGAGGATTTCCCTTCACCACCGTCCTTTAAGGAAGCCCCAGAAAGGGGCTGCAGTACCGCTGCTGTCTACTTTCGAGTGGTGCCTGCATATTGTGCAGAACCATCTGAAAACCAGGCACGAGTTTTCTCTTCCTCAATCAACTGATCATAAGGAACTCCCCATGAGGCCATAAGTACAGACTGAGAGAGGGAAGGTAATGTGACTAGAGTGGAGACCATATGCATTTGGACCACTTCATTATGCAACTTACTTGTGCCTTCAGGTCCTGCTGAAGCCTGATCTCTGATATACCACTTCCATTCAATGATGGAGTGCAGCTGTTTATGTCCAAATGTATGACTCTGTGGGTCAGACAACACCCAGTTCATGATGGGCATCTCAGTCCTCATGATGACTTGGTGGCTCATGGTTAGGAATTTATTCTCTACTAAAGCCCAGTGACAAGCCAAAAGCTGTTTCTCAAAAGGAGAGTAGTTATCTGCAGAGGATGGTAGGGCTTTGCTCCAAAATCCCAAGGGTCTGCATTGCAATTCACCAATAAGGACCTGCCAAAGACTCCAAACAGCACCTCTGTATACTACAGAAACTTCAAGCACCATTGGATCATCCAGATCATATGGCACAAAAGGCACAGCAACCTGCTTGGTGGCCTGAACCTATTGCAGAGCCTTCTGTTATTCTGGGCCCCACTGAAAACTAGCAGCTTTCCAAGTCACTTGATAAATAGGCCACACCAACACTTCTAAATGAGGGACATGTTGCATCCAAAAATCCAAGGAGGCCCACCAGACATTGTGCCTCCTTTTTAGTCATGGGGGAAGCCAGATACAATAACTTATCCTTCATTTTAATTGGAATATCTCAATATGCCCCACACCATTGGAGCCCTAGAAATTTCACTGAGGTGAAAGGTGCATGAATTTTTGCTGGGTTAATTTCCCAACATCTAGCACACATATGTGTCACCAATCAGTTTAGAGTCATAGATATTTCTTCCTTACTAGGTCTAATCAGCATAATGTCAACTATATAATGGACCACAGTGATGTCTTGTGGAAGGTGATCAAGATCCCTATGGATTAAATTATGATTAAATTGCTGAGGAGCTGATATACCCCTGAGGAAGCACTGTGAAAATATATTGTTGTCCTTGCCAGCTGAAGGCAAACTGCTCTTCTGATGGTCCTTTGAAATTGGTATTGAGAAAAAGGCATTGGCCAGATCAATAGCTGCATACCAAGTACCAGGAGATGTACTAATTTGCTCAAGCAATGAAACCACATCAGGAATAGCAACTGCAATTGGAGTCACCACCTGATGAAGTTTATGATAGTCTACTGTCATTCTCCAAGATCCATCTGTTCTTTGTACAAGCCAAATAGGCTAAGTAAATGCGGATGTGGTGATTCTCACCACCCCTACACCCATCACTTCCTTGATGGTGGCGGTAATCTCTGTAACCCCTTCAGGGATGTGGTATTGTTTTTGGTTTACTATTTTCAAAGGTAGAGGCAGATTTAATAGCTTCCACTTGGCTTTTCTTACCATAATAACCATTACTCTATATGTCAGGTACCCAATGTGGGAATTCTGCCAATTGCTCAGTATATGTATTCCAATTATGCATTCTGAAACTGGAGAAATCACTACAGGATGGGTTCAGGGACCCACTGGACCCACTGTGACACACACCTTAGCTATTACTCCATCGGTGGCTTGACCTCCATATGCCCCCACTCTGACTGGTGGGCCACAATGATGCTTTGTGTCTCCTGGAATTAGTGTCAGTTCAGAGCCAATTCCACTAATCTGCCCAAAATATGATTATTTCCTTTTCCCCAATGAACAGTTATTGTCGTAAAAGGCCTCAGATCCCTTTGAGGAAGGCTGGGAGAAAGTTTGACATTATAAATATTTGACAATGTAATGGGATCCACCCTCAAAGGGAGTGGGCCTCCCCTTCATTCAAGGGGTTGTGGGTCTGTAAACTGACTCAAGTCTGAGAATTGATTAAGGGGCCATGACTCTGTATTCTGGCAATTCAATCTAGGCTGTAGTTCACAGGACCTATAATTCTGTCTATACAGATCAAGTAAATATTTAATAGGTTTGCCATGTATTTCACTACTAGGAACACCATGCGCAAGTAGCCAATGCCATAATTCTACACGAGTCAGAGTATTCTGATTATTGTTTTGACTCTGCTGTCCATTATTGTAACGACGCCTACCTTGCCTTTGTCAATTAACTGCTGTCACTTTGCCCCTACTACTACAGGGTCCAATCAGCTCCATCACAGTTTAGTATCCTAGTTCAATTAGGGTCGTTCACACTGTAAAGTCCGGTTTACATAAAATAGCAATCACAGCAGTCTTCAAGGATGCTGGAGATCCCTTTACAAATTTATTCCTCACAGTACTAGTAAAAGGCATGTCTTCTGGACTCTCCATTTCTGGCTATAGGGGTCTGATCTGATAAATCCATTCTAACAGGCCAATTTCCCTAAGCCTCTAGATGTCTTCTTCTACATTATAGAAAGGTAGGTCTGGTACTTTAACTTGACTTAAAGTAGGCCACAACATAATCCATGCTTCAGTAAGCCAACAAAATAAACTAGTAGATTCTTTCCTAACCTATCAAGGTGAATCACTGGATGAAGAATCCATACTTAATTGGCCTAAATCAATAAACTGAGACTGATCCAATGTTACATTCCTTGCACCCTTATCCCACACCCTCAGTAGCCATTCCCATAAGTATTCTCTAGGTTTCTGTCTGTACATGTTAGCAAAATCAAATAGGTCTTTTTGGGAGTAAAGTACCACCTTCTCAGTCACACTTTGTATTTCATGTTTTGGGGCTCACTTGGACTTAATTTTAGTTATCGTCTAGCAGCAGCAATGGGTGTTTGAGGCAGTTCCTGAGAACATTCATCAATGCCTTCCATGGACTATGCCTCAGGCAATGACCCAGCAGGAACAGTTCAGTTAATCCTATCAAACTGAGGTGGATGAGATAATGGTTTCACAGTAATCCCTTCAAATGGGAGGGATTCAACAGATTTTATAGGCTCCATATCTTGATCTTGCTGACTATCTGCCCATATGTCCTCATTCCAGCTTTCAGGATCCCATTTTTTTCTCAATCAATGCCATCACTTTAACCTCAGACATCATTCTGGGTTGGCATTTTAATTGGCATTGTAATTCAGCCACCCTTACAACAAGTCTCTGGGTTTGTTTTTTGGCAATATCAGCTCTGTTACTAGAAGAAATAAGGCCTTCTTTCAGAGCACAAGTGGAAACATTGAGGTCTTTTATGTGGTGCTTAAGCTGAGAATCAGCAGTCCTAAACTCATCTTGCTCTTTCACCACTTTGTCTAGCGTAAGTAAGACCAACCAACAAGCTTCCTTATACTCTTTATGCTTAAAAAATTGCAGAAAACTATTAAATATGTGATCAGCAAGAGCCTCACTTCTCAAAAGTATTTGATCAATTGATGGTGCTATTTTGTATATTAATTTTGCCACCTCAGGCCAGGGATTAGCAGGTCCCTCTTTACTAATAGAGGCAGGGTCACTAGTGTCTTTATGATTAACCAAATTGGAGAACGAATTTAGGGACCCCATCGTTATGATTTTGTCTCTCTAGAACCACTCCTGGTACCAAATATGTTAGACTGGGTTCTTTAGAGAAGGAAAATGAGTAAAGCTTATATCTAGAGAGAGAAAGAGAAATTTGTCTTAGGAAAATGGCTCAAACATATATAGAAGTTGGCAAGTCCAAAGTTCTTGGATCAAACGTCAAGCTAGAGGCTTTTCTTCACTCACTCAGCAGCAGGGGCTGACGAGCTCAAGGTTGGCAGGCAGTACACTGGCTGTGGACTCCAAGGAATGACAAATCCAAGATCTCCAGGCCAAATGGTGTATTGTTCACTCACGGACATTTTTAGGAAGCACAACAGAATCCTGATCCACAGAAGAATGTTTCTTTCCCCAGGATGTCCATAAATATACTGGAAACAGGCCACACCTCTAGGGAAACTCCCTTACAATGGATTGGCTGCTCAAAACATACACATCTTATCCCATCATGGGAATAACCCACATCACAATTGCTTACACCACACAGAATTGTGGTCTAGGCAAGTTGACACACAGGTCCAACTATCACAGTATGTATGTTTTGACCACAATAAAAATGAAATATAAATAAATAAATAAAATAGTTGGCAGCTCAAACATACCATATGCTCCATGGGAGAAAGATCAGGCAGGAGAAAGATACACAGCCTTGGAAATCTTTTGGGGGTCACTGTTAGTCATAATCAACTCAACAACAGGGAATTTTGGGTATTAAAACATAATTTCTTGTGAATTATATTTATTACTCATCAGCCACTCCTTGGAAGGAAGATGGGACAATCTACTCCCATAGTGATACTGCCTTGGAAACCCAAGGAGGGGGTGCTATGAGTTGGATCCGACTTGATGGCACAAAACAAGAACAACAACATGCCTTTTGATGCCTGGACCAACACTTATGTTACCACATATTTTAAATTTTCTGACAAGTCTTCATAGTGAAGTACCACATTGTATTTAACAATGCCAAGTTTTTTGTTTATAAATATATTTTTAGCAAAGATTTCAAGGAAACATTCTATGCCGGATTATAACCATTTCATAATATAAGAGGTTGTGATAAATGAACTTCAGAAGGTCCATATAATTTTACATTATCACCAACAATATATGAATGCATATGTTTTATTACACCCAATTTATCAGTGAAATAATCATAAAAATTGTAGAACCAGGATTATAATCTGTGTCCAATTTAGTGTCTAAAGGGTTTAAACACTCCTTATCTGTAATGACACCATAAAGGACTTCTTTTGTTGTGTACATATATTTTCTTTGAACCTAGAATTCTCTTGGATTTTATTGGATAATTTATTTTAATATTCAAAAGAGTATTGAATGATATTTTAATTTCTTTATCAATATGATGTTGTCTTTAGTATTAATCTTACAGAGATAACAAAACACTTCTATCCTGCTATATAATTATTCCATTTATCTCTGAGCTGATAAATATTTACTCTCTTTGTGTTAGGCTGTGTTCTCTAGAGAATCCAAACCAGTAGAACTTAGAAAAAGAGAGAGAGAAAGAAAGAAAGAAAGAAAGAAAGAAAGAAAGAAAGAAAGAAAGAAAGAAAGAAAGAAAGAAAGAAAAAAGAAAGAAAGAAAGAAAGAAAGAAAAAAGAAAGAAAGAAAGAAAGAGAAATAAAGAGAGATTTATCTTTGGAAAATGACTCACACACTTGTAGCAAGTTGGTTAAGTCCCAAGTTCTTGGATGAAATATCAAGCTGGAAGCTTTCCCTGACTCACACAGCTGTAGGTGTTGACAAGCTAAAGGTTAGCAGGTAGTATACTGGCTGTTGACTGTGACAGATGACAAATTCAAGATCACCAGGCCGAAGAGTGGATTGTTCTTTCAGAGACAGTTGTAGACAGTACAAAAGGATCCAGATCCACAGAAGAGTGTCTCATTTTCCTAGGATGTCCATAAATATATTGGAAGTAAGCCAAACCCTAGGGAAACTCTCCTTCAATGGACTGACTGCTTAAAACATATAAATCCAATCTCACTATGGGAATAACTCACATCACAACTGCTTAAACCACTCCAAATTGTGGTCCAGCAAGTTGACACACAGTTCCAACTATCATAGTACACCCGTTGTCAACATAGCGGGTGTATACATCTCCTTAACCATATATAATCTCTAAATAAGGACAATTATAAAGTCATACTTGCCCCTAACATGATATGCTAACAGACGTACAACCAAGACATTAACCCTGTTTACATTTCATAGTTCATAACATAAATAAATAAAAATAGTTGATGCACATATACAATGAAGAAATATAACAATCACAGTCCTCATTTCGGCAACTGATCATGTGGTCATAGCTGATGTTCAGAGCTACCTCCTTCCACCATGTGTTCTGTATTTCCCTGCCCTCAGCAAGCACCTCAGCTGGTCGTGGTTCATTGCCTGGTGGCGTGACACAAACCTTCATTCCTGAAGCGTCTGGGCCATTAGTAGTCATATCAGAATTGGGTTGCTGTAGGTTTCCATTGACTTTAATCACAGGGCATGTAGTACTAAAAGACATCCTAAAGAATCTCCTGTATTCCAGACATATTCGTCTTTACCTCCATTATGTAAAGCCAACCCAATTTTGCCTTGGTAATCAGGATCTATCACACTAGATAGCAGAGTAATGCCCTTCTTTGTCTGTTGATCCAGAATCATGAGGAAGCCCAAATGGCTGGGTGGTATTCTTAACTTCCAGTTCAGTGCAATCAGTATTGTGTCTCCAGGTGAGAGTGTTCCTCCTTTTGGCACTAAAATCTCCAGGCCTGCAGAGCATAGGTTAGCAGGGATAGGAAGCAAAAATTTTTTCAGTGGGTCACTAGTGATAATAGTGAGTGGTTCCTCTCCTGTTTACACCCCTTGGTTCCTGTACTTGTGAATCCTGGCTATTGGAGAAACAGCACCATATATTAGACACTGGTTTATAGCATATACAGCCTCCTGGAGAACATTGCCCCAATCCTTCAAGGAATTGCCACCTAGCTTGTGGTGTAATTGTGTTTTTAGTAGGCTATTCCATTGTTTGTCAAGGCAGCTGATTCAGAATGATGGGGGACATGGTAAGACCAGTGAATTCTATGAGCATAAGCTCATTGCTGCACTTCATTTACTGTGAAGTCAGTCCCTTGATCCAAAACAATGCTTTATGGGATACCATGAAGGTGGATAGGACATTCTGTAAGTCCACAGATGATAGTTGGCATACACAGAACAAAAATGCATATCCAGAATAAGTATCTGTTCCAGTAAGAACAAAACACTGTAATTTCCATGATGGAAGTGGTCCAATGTAATCAACTTGCCACCAGGTTTCTGGCTGATCACCCCAAGTCCATATCATGGACTCAGTGTTGGTCTCTGCTGCTGGCAGATTGAGCATTGAGCAGTGGTGGTACTAAAATTAACCCTGGTAAGTGGAAGTCCATGTGGCTGAGCCCATGCATATCTTCCAACCCTATTACCATGTCTATTTAGTGCATGAGCCCATTGAACAATGACAAGAGTATCTGGGGAAAAAAGATGACTGATTTCCACTGAATGTATCATCTTATCTACCTGATTGTTAAAGTCCTCCTCTATCAATGTCACCTTTTGGTGGGCATTCATATGAGGCAAAAATACCTTTACTTCTTTGGTCCATTCAAAGAAATCTATCCACATACCACATACCTCTACCCCATACATAGTTGTCACCAATTTTCCAATCACACTCCTTCCAAATACCATCTGGGCAAGCCATACAATCATACATCTGGACATTTCTTGTTCCATGCAAAGTGAACAGCCAGTTACATGGCTCAAAGTTCTGCCCATTGGGAGGATTTACCTTCACCACTGTCCAGCAGGGCAGTCCCAGAAAGGGCTGCAGTGCCACTACTGTCCACTTTTGAGTGGTGCCTGCATATCATGCAGAACCATCTGTAAACCAGGCAAGAGTTTTAACTTCCTCATTCAACTTATAACAAGGAGTTCCTCATGAGGCCATAGGTACAGACTGAGAGAGGGAAGGTAATGTAACTGGATTGGAGACCATAAGCATTTGGGCCACTTCCTCATGCAACTTTCTTGTGCCTTCAGGTCTTGCTTGAGCTGGATCTCTGATATATCACTTCCGTTTAATGGTGGAGTGCTTGCTGTGCACGTCCAACTTTATGACTCTGTGGGTCAGACAACACCTGATTAATGATGGGCAGCTCAGGCCTCATGGTGATTTGGCAGCCCATGGTTGGGCGTTCACTCTCTACTAACGCACAGTAACAAGCCAAGAGCTGTTTCTAAAAAGGACAGTAGTTATTTTCAGTGGATGGCAGGGCTTTGCTCCAAAATCCCAAGGGTCTGCATTGCAATTCACCATTAGGGACCTGCCAAAGACTCCAAACAGCATCTCTATCTACTACAGATGCTTTAAGCACCATTGGATCAGCCGGATCATATGCCCCAAGTGGCAGAGCAGCCTGCAAGCAGCCTGAACCTGTTGCAGACACTTTTGTTGTTCTGGGCCTCATTCAAAACTACCAGCTGTCCAAGTCACTTGATAAACAGACTGAAGCAACATACCCAAATGAGAGATATTTTGACTCCAAAATCTAAAGAGGCCCACCAGATGTTATGCCTCATTTTTAGTTGTGGGGGAAGCTAGATACAATAACTTATCCAAAACTTTAATAGGAATATCTTGACATGTCCCACACCACTGAGTTCCTAGAAATTTCACTGAGGTGGAAGGTGCCTGAATTGTTCTGAGTTAATTTCCTACCCTCTAGCACACAGATGTTTCATCAATAAGTCTAGAGTCATTGATACTTCTTTTTTACTAGGTATAATCAGCATAATGTCATCAATACCATGGGCCAGTGTGATTTCTTGTGGAAGGGAAAGGCTATCAAGATCCTTATGTACTAAATTATGACATAGTGCTGGGGAGGTGATATACTCCTGTATAAGCACTATAAAGTATATAGTTGACCTTGCCAGCTGAAGGTAAATTGCTTCTGATGGTCCTTTGATATTGGTATTGAGAAAAAGGCATTGGACAAATTAATAGCTGTATACCAAGTATCAGGAGATGTACTAATTTGCTCAAGCAATGAGACCTCATCAGGAACAGCAGCTGCAATTGGAGTCACTACCTGATTAAGTTTACCATTATCTAATGTCATTCTCTAAGATCCATCATTTTTTTGCACAGGTCAAATAGGCAATTAACTGGGGCTGTGGTGGGAATCACCACACCTGCATCCTTCAAGTCTTTGATGGTGTTAGTAATCTCCACAACCCCTCCAGGGATGCAGTATTTTTTTTTTTTTTGGTTTACTATTTTTCTATGTAGAGGCAGTTCAAATGGATTCCACTTGGCTTTTCCTACCATAATAGCCCTTACTCCACATGTCAGAGACCCAATGTGGGAATTATGCCAATTGTTCAGTGTGGTAGTTCAGTTTGTGTGTCAACTTGGCTAGGCCTGGTTGAGTGGCTGGGCATCTGAATGTAGTATTATTACCCATGGTGAGACTGGTAATCAACTCCATGGTGAGATCTACCACAAGCAGCAGAGTAGCTGCCTTAGGGAATGGAGTCAGATTCCTGTATATAAGCAGAAGTCTTGGGGAGTGGTCTGTACTTTTAGCATGCTTGGACCTTGCATGTAGCTGTGTCATTGTTCAGCAGCCTTCCATGCTCTGCTGATCTTAAGACTTACTATGGACTTGAATTAATGGTCTGCTGTGTGGCTTGGTAACACCAGGACTGTGCCTTTATACCTCTCAACCTTGAGCTTGGCAGCTTCAACAGCCAGCAGCTGTCTGAGTAAAGAAATGCCTCTAGCACCAGTGGGCCAGGAGCTGAAGGCAGAGCTTAAGCCCAAGGCTGAGGGGCTTTCACCCAGCCCCCATAGCCTGGGACGTAGAACTTGGACTTAAAGCCTCCAAATTGTAAGAAAAAACTCCTGTTTGTTAAGGCTATCCCATTTGTGTTATATTATTGTTAGAGCGGCACTAGGTAACCAGAACAGAATATGGTACTGAGAGAGTAGAGTGCTGTTCTGACAGATACCTAAAATGTGGAAACAGGAGTGGAGTTCGTCCTTCACCCAAGACCATGGCATGAGAAACAGCAGGAGCAGAATCAGACACTAGCATGGGAGACAGCAGGAGCAGAGCCAAGAAACCAGCATGCATCTATCTCTTATAGATGGCAGTAGCAGAGCCCAGAGACTAGTATCAAACAGCAACAGACTTACCAGCCCACAGAGGAGAAATTTGAGTGCCATTCAGTAGGTGGCTTCATGGCAGAGTGGGTTGCCTTCAGGCATTAATCCGTAGAAAAAACCGGCACAAAATGGAATCGGAGGTTGTCAGCCCACAGAGCAAGAAAGCCAAGTGCTTTTTGGGCAGGAAGTTTTCCAGCAAAATGGGTTGCATTTGGCATTAATTGGCAGAAGCAGACAGACCAAGAAAATGGAAGCAGAGCTGCCTCAGCCTAAAAGGGTAAGACCATGACCTTTGGGGGTGGAACGACCACAGCCCCACAGGTTTCAAAGAGCCAGGTTTTCACCAACTTGGTTCTGGAAAGTGGGGCTGTTCATTCATGTGAGCCAGTGGGATGGATCCATAGCCACTGCCCGAGTGAGGGAGTGGGGCTGCCATGCCCAAGAGGGAGAGGAACAAGGCCCACAAGGACAAAGGGGTGAGGTTGCCACTTAGAGAGAAACTAAAGTACTGGAGTCACCCAGTGGAGGAAGTCTGTACAGATGCCACCCAATGAAGATCTGTGCATATGCCAAGTTGACAAGGGGTGGAATTTTGGTAGTCCAGTTTGTGTGTCAACTTGGCTGGACCTGGTTGAGTGGCTAGGCAGCTAGATGTAGTATTACCTATGATGAGACTGGTGATCAACTCCATGGTAGAATCTACTGTGAGCAGATGAGTAGTGGCCTTAGGAATGTGGTCTGCTTCCTGTATATAAGCAGAAGCCTTGGAGAATGGTCTCTGGCTTATGTCACGCTTGGACACTGCATGTAGCCATGTCATTGTTCAGAAGCCTTCCATGTTCTGCTGACCTTGGGACTTACAATGGACTTGAATTAATGGCCTGCCATGTGGTTTGGTAACATTGGGACTATGCTTTTTTACTTGTCAATCTTGGGCTTGGCAGCCTCAGCAGCCAGCAGCTGTCTGAGTGAAGAAATGCCACTAGCTCCAGTGGGCTGGGAGCTGGAGGCAAAGCTGAAGCCAAAGGCTGAGGGGCTTTCACCCAGCCCCTAGAGCCTGGCACTGTGAACTCAGACTTGAAGACTCCAAATTGTAAGAATAAACTCCTGTTTGTTAAGGCCATCTCATTTGTGGTATATTGCTGTCACAGCAGCACTAGGCAACTAGAAAACTCAGTATATCTATTCCAATTATGCATTCTGGACCTGGGAAAATCACTATAGGATGGGTTTGGTAATCTACCAGACCCCCTGTGAGATGTACCTGACCTAGACTCCATCAATAATCAGACCTCCATATGCTCCCACTCTGACTGATGGGCCACAGTGACACTTTGCACCTCCTGTAATTAGTGTCAGTTCAGAGCCAGTATCATTCCCAAAATGTCAGATTATTTCCTTTTCCCCAGTGAACTGTCACTCTTGTAAAAGGATTCAGATCCCTTTGGGGAAAGCAGGGAGAAAGTTTGACATTTTATATTTTTGGCAATGTAGTGGGGTCCTTCCTCAAGGGGACCCAGTCTCCCCTTCATTCAAGGGGTTGTGGATCTGTAAATTGACTCAAGTCTGGGAATTAATTGAGAGGCTGTGGCTCTGTGTTCTGATTATTCAATCTACACTGCTGTTCATTTGACCTAGAATTCTTCTATCTATACAGATCAAGTAAATACTTAGTAGATTTGCCATGTAATTCACTACTAGGAACACCATGCCTAAGTAGCCAATGCCATAATTCCACATGGGTCAGAACATTCTGATCACTCTTTTGACTCTGCTGACCATTATGGTAACCACGTCCACTTTGCCTTTGTCAATTAACTGCTTCCATCATAGTTAAGTGTGTTAGTTCAATTAGGGCAGTTCCCACTGTCAAATCTGGCTTACATAAAATAGCAATCACAACAGTCTTCAAGGATGCTAGGGCTCCCTTCACGTATTTGTTCCTCACTGTAGCAGTGAAAGGCATGTCCTCTGGACTCTCCATTTCTGGCTCAAGGGGTCTAATCTGATAAATCCATTCTAACAGGCCAACTTCCCTAAGCCTCTGGATATGTTCCTCTACATTATATCAAATCATGCCTGGTACTTCAACTTGACTTAAGGTAGACCACCACATAATCCATGCTTCAGTAAGCCAATCAAATAAACTATTAGATCCTTTCCTAACCTCTCGAGCTGAAATACTGAATGAAGAATCCGTACTTTGTGGGCCTAAATCAATACACTCAGGTTGATCCAATTTACATTCTTTGCACAATTATCCCACACCTTTCGTAGTCATTCTAATACATATTCTCCAGGTCTCTGGCTGTACATGTTAGCAAAATCAAGTGAGTCTTTTCGGGTGTAGTGTACCACCTCCTCAGTCACACTTTGTATTTCACCTTTTGGGGCTCACTTGGCCTTAAGTTTAGTTATAGGTCTAGCAGCAACAATGTGTGTTTGAAGCAGTTCCTGAGAACATTCAGCAATGTATTCCATGGCATCTACCAAAGCTAATGACCCAGCAGGAGCAGTTGGGTTAATCCCATCAAACAAATGTGAAAGGGAGAATGTTTTTGCAGTAAGATGAGAGGGATTCAACAGAATTTACAGGCTCTGTATCCTCATCTTCCTGACTGTCCATTTGTCCCCATTCCAAGTTTCAAGATCCTATTTTTTCCCAGTCAATGCCCTCATTTTAACTTCAGACCCCACTCTGGGTTGGCAATTCAATTGACATTGCAATTCAGCCAATGTTACAATAAGATTCTGCATTCTGTTTTCAGCAGTATCAGCTCTGTTACTAGAAGAAATAAAGCTTTCTTTCAGGGCACATCTGGAAACATTGAGGTCTTTTATGTGGCACTTGAGCTGTGACTCAGCAGCCCTGAACTCATCTCACTCTTTCACCACTTTGTTTAGTGTAAGTAGGACCAAAAAACCAGCTTCCTTATATTCATGATGCCAAAATTGCAGAAAAGTATCAAACATGCAATCACCCAGAGCCTCACTTCTCAAAAATACTTAATCTATTGGCAGTGTTATTTTGCATACTCAAAGATGTTTCCTTGAGGTGTAAGGTGCACCTGACACAAGTCATGGTATTTTCAATCTCCTCATATGCATGTCAGAGTTGGACAGTGAATAAAGAAAGCTGAAGAGTTGATGCTTTTGAGTTGTGGTGTTGGCAAAGAATGCTGAAAATATCATGGATTGATAAAAGAACTAACAAATCTGTCCTGGTGTGAGTGCAGCCAGAATACTCCTTGGAAGTGAAAATGGCCAGACTTCATCTTACATACTTGGTATGTTGTCAGAAGGGACCATTCACTGGAGAAGAATATCATGCCTGGTATGTTGCAGGGTCCATGAAAGAACAAGATGGACTGACACAGTGGCAGAGGTGATGGGCTCAAGTATAACAAAAATCGTGGAGCTAACGCAGGACTGGGTAGTTTTTCTTTCTCCTGTGCATTGGGTGACTATGAGTCAGAGATGATTTGATGGCACCTAACAACAACAGTAACAACAATTTTGCGTATTAATGTTGCCACCTCATGCTACGGATTAGCAGGACTCTCTTTACTAATGAAGGCAGAGTCACCAGTGCCTTTATGATTAATCAAATGGGGGAACAAAAACATAATTGGTGAGAACAAATTTAGGAAGCCCATCCTTATGATTTTGTCTCTCTAGAACCACTCCCAGTACCAAATGTTTTAGGCTGGGTTATCCAGAGAGGCAAAACCAGTAAAGCTTAAAGATAAAGAGAGAGAGAAAAAAAAAAAATTATCTTAGGAAAATGGCTCACACACTTACAGAAGCTGGCAAGGCCCAAGTTTTTGGATCAACTTTCACTCTGGAGGTTTCTCCTGACACACACAGCTGTAGGGGCTGACAAGCTGAAGGTTAGCAGGCAGTATACCAGCTCTTGACTCCAACCAGGACTAATGGTGGATTGTTGGTCCATGGACAGTTGTAGGCAGCACAACAGAATCCCGATCCACAGAAGAGTGTCTAATTTTTACAGAATGTCCATAAATATATTGGAAACAGGAAACAGTACTAGTGAAACTCCCTTTCAACAGGTTAGCTGTTCAAAATATATACATCTGAGCTTATCATGGGACTAACTTACATCACAACTGCTTAAACCATTCAGAATTGTGATCCAGCCAATTTGATACACAACTCCAACTATCGTACTCTTTTATTAGATTTATTTTATTTTGATGGCTGACTCAATGGAAAGATTAATAGATTCCTTTGATCCATCTATTCTTTTAAACCAAATTCACACTTCAGTTTTATGGTTTTTACTTTCTTTTGGGCATAACCATTTACCTCTTTGGTATAAAATGCAAGATATATTTAATAATTATAAAGAAAAATACTTAGATAATTCAATGTGTTTTTCATGTATTACTCTCTTTGATGCTCATTTTTCCACTGATTTTTCCTCCATATACTCCATTATATCATTGATTACTTATTTCAATGAGTGTATTACTTTTTAAATATTTTTCTCACACATCATTTTTAATAGTAAAGTTTTACATTTCTTCACAAGTTGTTCAAATAATGCTCTTTGCATGAGGAAGGCAATGTGTGTTTGTGATTGGTAGTTTGATTTCTAATCTATTTAAAATATATACATACTGATGAAAATTAAGTGGAACTAACACTTATTTTTCAAAATTTGCATAAAAGATCATGTATACCATCAAGTTTTGTGCTTAACCATGTTCGAAAATGTATAAACATATATTATTTCCCTAATAAGTGAGATATTCTTGTTGCATTATTAGGATGATGTGGAGAATACTCATTGAAAACAAAAAAGAAATTATTTCTTTCTAGACATTACATGACTAGAAACAAATTAACCTATTGTACTCTATTTGAGCATAAAATGGCAATAAGCATGTTGTTGTTGTGTGCCGTCGAGTAGGAGATGACTCATAGCAACCCCTCCTTGGATTTCTGAGGCAATATTACTATGGAAGTAGATTGTCCAACCTTCCTTCCAAGGAGTGGGTGGTGGGTTTGAACCACCAGGCTTTTGGTTAGCAGTCAAGTGCCTTAGGGACTACACTACGAGGTGACTCATTTAATCCATCCAGTAACCCTATGAGTATGTTAGTCTGAATCTCTCTTTTATCAATGAAGATTAAAGAAGCTGTGAGTTCAGACAAAAACATACAACTAACCTGAAAGTTGGAAAAGCAAGGATTTAGTGCCCATATAGGACACTACATAGAACTTCTGCCTCTCAGCAAAGGATGACAGCATATGACCATGGATAACTTTCCTCCCAAGTGATATGAATGTGCTTCTATAGTGAAATTATGACTGGTGTTTGAGTTTCTCAGAAACCCTAATTACTAGTACCAGAGTTCATTTTGTGTATTGTGGTTAAGACTGTCAAACATCCAAAAACTATATAGGTGAGTTATTAAATGTATATTAACTTCATATTTCACAATGAATTTTGAGATGCACTTTGACTTTTACATCATACACTAATAATAAAATATTTACTACTCTGTATATATAAAATTGAAATTTCCTTAAAAAAAAAATTGGGCCATCAATGTATTATATACTACTTTGATGATGTGAAACTGCTTAACATCATCAAATGTTTTGGATAAAATTTATTTTTTCAGGTATAGTGTTCTTTTTATTACTACTGAGATTTAACTTAATATTCCCTTATATTGAGTTTTTTTGTGTTATGAATGAAGCCATATTTATTATGTTTTTGGTAAGGTTAAACATTCTGATATAAGCCAAAACAGTTATTGTATAAATTAGAATTAAAATGAGGGGGTAGGATGATTTGTATATAAAACACTAATGATATGCAATTACTCACTCACAACAGGCACTCATTGTCTTTCTGCATCTTCATTCATCATTGAGAATCATCTATATCAGCACAGGACTCCAGTCTTTCAGTATTCAAGTAATTTATGATGCTTAAAATTACATGTATTGGCAGTCTATTTTTACAAGTTTTAAACAGATGGTTTTATAACAGAGATTTGTATAAAGACAGAGAACAAATAGAAATAAGTTCTTTATGGCCAAATTGTCTTTCACTGTATGACTTCCTGCCAACTCAAGCATATTGAGTGTCTTGCTCCCTGAAATTATATTTCACAACTTATAAATGTGTATATATTAGTTTCAAAGACTGAAATGGCTTTGCACATTGAAAAAAGTTGTATTTTAAAATGATATTTGTTAACATGTTTTGAATGAATTTTTAGAATAATTACTCTATTAAGAATGTTACCATTAGGTGTGTGCAGTATAGTGAATTACCTGGTATGGCTTTTCCAGCCATAAGTCTTTGTAAACTCTGTGGTGGAATTTGCCAGGAGCAACCAAGTAGTTCCTGATTGTTAGTTTTCCACCTGGTGTATTTTTGTTGGGAGCAGCACAGAGTAATTTTCTGGGAAGTTCGCTTTCTCTCAGGTGTATGGAATTCTGATGTTGGAATTGGTTAATTTGGCCACTCTGCCAGGCTCAAAAGGAGGCCTCCTAGAGTCAGGAGTCTCTGACTACTGGCTGAGAAAGACATGCTGCTGAGAGAAACATGCTCCTGAGAGACATGTGCTGCTGAGAGAGAGACATCATTTTTGAGAGAGAGATACAGAGAGACACACATTGGTGGGAGAGAGACTGAGAGAGACTGTTGGCTGAGAGATGGCAGGCTAAGAGAAATTGACCATTGTTCCTGAACTTGAATTGTAGCCTGGTGCTTCCCTAATAAACCCCATAATCTGTGAGTTCTGTGTGGCCACTGCAGCGAATTATCAAACCCAGCAGACAGGTGGTGGGTGCTACAGGAGGAATGGTTGGTGTCAGGGTTGATGAAAATGCTGGAGGGAGGCAGCATGTCTGGCCTGGCAGGAATAGGCCTTGGGCTATTATGGTGATTCTATCCTCTTGTGGGGTTAGAGGAGGTCAGAATATAAGGCCTCTCTGCTCCTTTGGCAGTGTGTTTGAGTGCTTCTATCTCAGACCAACCTATATAAAACAGAATGAAACACTGCTTGGTTTTACACCAACCTCACCATCATTGCTATATTTGAGCCCATTGTTGCAGCCACTGGGTCAATCCATCTCGTTGAAGGTCTTTATCTTTTTTGCTGATCCTCTACTTTTCCAAGTATGATGTCCTTCTGTAGGGAATGGTCCCTCCTGATAACACATCCAAAGTATTAAAAGTAGATTGATAAAATATCCCTTGGGAAGAAGCACTGTGCAAGGTTTAGTTTTCTTTGATTGAATTGTAGTCTCTGCTAATAACATAAACCATCTTGAGCCTTGAACAATTAGTCCTGGCTAATTGTGCAGCATCTGTTGTTGTTGTTGTTATATGTTGTCAAGTCAGCCCTGACTCATAGCAACCTCTCCTTGGGTTTCTGAGGCTGTATCACTATGGAAGTAGATTGCTCAGACTTCCTTCCAAGAAGTGGCTGGTGACTTTGAACCACCAGCCTTCTGTTTAGCAGTCAAGTGCCTTAGGCACTATGCTACCAGAGCTGCTTACAGCAACTAGATTCTATTAAGGAGATACTATCATAAAATTGTATAATTATAGAGGAGTATAAAATTATGATACATTATATAATTGAGACAGGGAAAATAAAGCCATAGCTATGTGATAATTAAATGACTTTACATAGTTACAATCTTACTCATTTCTTAAATATAAATACTAAACTGCAATGTCATTAGTTTCGAGCTTTAATATTTCACGTTTTCTAAATACATAGAAGAGTTGTAATTTCCTCTCAATTTTTTTCTTTATTCTACCCCATAAAATGCTGTATTATGTTTGAAAACATGCTCTAAAAACATGCATAGAAATACTTGTCTCATGTGAACATCATTTTGCACAAGTATAAAAAAAATTACTGGCATAACAAAGTAGAAGAGTTTAGAATAAAATTTAAACCCTAAACTCTTTATATAATGGTAACATTGGGGAAAAAAACATAACTTGTAGCATAAAAATGTCTTAGAGTTCTGCAGCTTTCTATGTCAGCCTGGCAAAGTCCAAAGCCCAAGGAAGGAGGCGAGGGAGCTGTGACAGCACTCAGGCTGTGTGCTTGAGTTTCTCTAGGGTCACTGCTTGGATACAGTCCTGCCCCATCTGCCATTCTAACTTTCAGAAATATGGCCCAGCACAGAGAGGCAAAGGGAACTCACTCCCTGCATGTGGTGTGGCTCAACTGTCAAAAACCCTTGCTATGAGTGTCCCTAGAAAAGCACTCCTCTGGTGCCCCCTCTAGGAATTTAACTGGGCTTCACCTCATGGATGGCTCCAAAGCCTAAAAAAGTCTTAGATTTCTACTATCCATTCAGCATTATGTTTATTTTTTTCTCTTTTTCACCTACATTTGATTTCATAAGAAAAATTCAGGCACACACACAAACTAGAAAAAGCAGTGAAATATATGTAAGCATTGTGTAATATAATATAATGTAATATAGTATCATATATATATATATATATATATATGTATATTATATATATATATTTGTTAACATGTTTTGAGTGAATTTTTAGAATAATCACTCTATTAAGAATGTTACTATTATGTGTCTTTGATTGCTTCTGACTCAGACCAACCCATGTACAAAAGAATGAAACACTTCTTGGTATTTTTCCAGCAAATTTACCAAATGTTGAAAACAAAAAAAATTATGTGCTTATATGTCAATAGTAAATATACATGGCTTTTTACCATTTTTTAAATAGAAAAAGGAATAAAAATATGTATAGATTAGAAATAGTCACAAAGAGAGTAGTTTCATGAGTAGATAGAGGTGCTGGAACACAGCACTTAAATATGTTTATTATCCAAATACATGATATTTTCAGATGGGCCTACATATGAATTATTAAGAAAATCTTATTTATCAATTGAGAGAATCCTTAGTTTGAGAAGCTACTAATACTTAGGGTGATACTAATCTTGGATTAAATATTTGATCAAAGAAACGATACATGCAAATAATAGCATAATTCAAAAATTTCATTTGAGAATTATATTAATAAAACTGACAAAGTAAGTAAAATTTGATTCATACAAATGTCAAAGCCACCATTTTAGAGTTCACTGAGTTTTGCCAAGGTTAAGAAGCTTGACTGCTAATCAAAAGACTGGAGGTTCTAGACCAGTTATAGATTCCTCAGAAGAAAGGCTTTGTGATCCATTTCTGAAAAATTAGACATTGTAAACCTTATAGAGTACAGTTCTACTCTGACCTGGGTCTCCATGAGCAGAAACAAACTTGATGTTTTGTTTTTTTTTTTTTTTTTTTAATAAGAGTCTCAATATCTTGGGATTTTATAAATAAATAAATTTCAATATTCAAAATTCCTCCAAAACAAATTACGTGTGATTGGCATCTGTACTGTTAAGCTACAAAAAACAATTGTGTTGTTGTTGATTCGATTCTGCCTCACGGTGGATCTCATGTACTACAGAGTAGAACCGAGCTCCATAAGGTTTTCTTGGCTGCAATCTTTAGAGAGGAGCCCTGGTTGCTCAATGGTTAGGTGCTTGGCTGTTAACCAACTGGTAGATGCTTCAAACCCACAAACCACTTGGAGGGAGAAAGATGTCACAGTTTGCTTCAATAAAGATTACAGATTTAGAAAACTTATAAGAAAGTTCTACTCTATTCTATAGGTTGTCTATGAGTCAGAACAAACTCAACTGCTGGGTGGTGTCACTGTATTTGTCTGAACTGCCAACTGTTTGATTAGTTAAAGTGAAAAAAAAAAAGAAAAGAAAAGAAAATCTACTGCCATCTGATTAATTCCAACTCTTAACGACCCTATAGGATAGAGTAGAAATGCCCCACAGGGTTTCCAATGCTGTATCTTTATGGAAGCAAATTTCCTCATCTTTCCTCCATAGAGCAAGTGGTGGGTTTGAGCCACTGACCTTTTGGTTAGCAACCAAATGCTTTAACCCCTACTCCACCAGATTAGTAATAGGATGAGAACAATCTGTGCTACTCAGGGAATATTCTCTACTTTTAAAGTATTTAATTTCCAAATTTATACATATTAGATGATATTAATATGTTGCTAGTAATAAAAATATCAATATTTAATATTTAATTACTAAAAATATCTAACTAACTGCTAACCAGGAGGCTGGCGGTTCAAACCCACAAGCCACTCCTTGGAAGGAAGATGGGGCAAACTACTTCCATAGTGATACTGCCTCGGAAACCCAAGGAGGGGTCACTATGAGTCAGGTCTGACTCGATGGCACATAACAACAACAACAGAAAAATATCTAATAGAAGAAATCATGCCATTGATTTTTTTTTTTTTTTTTTTTCTTAATCTGCAATGCAAGAAACTCAGAGAAGTAGGGCACCTTCTAAGCACAAGGAAATGTATGTAGTAGAACTTTAACCAGCACAGCATTTCATTCAAAAAGACTGCTTCAAGACTTCATTTAAAATTATCAGGGGCACATTATCTGGGTACACAACAAGAAGCAATTATTGGTTTAATTAGCCTGCATTCACCACATCGCCCTCTTTCCCTTTGTTCGATTGCCAGGCAATTTTCTACAATCATTAAGCAAGGGAACTATAATTCCACAATGACCTAATCTGCAGTTCCTTGTTATCACACTGGAATATTTTAAAGTTATTTATGACTGTCCTCAATAAGAACTAAACCCACCAGGCAGAAAACATTTAGGCATAAAAATTCAATATTCATTGTCATATTCTAAATCTCAATTGTATATAATAATCTATATTTTATTTAGAAAAAATATTTGCATTAAACTAGGTTTAGATATTGATTGAAAGAGAACATATATGATCTTTCTTATATTTGGTTAAAATTCTGCAATAATTTATAAATTTTTCACAAGTATACATGTATAAGTCTGAAAATGTGAAACTGACTTTTAAAGTATGAAAAAGACTTAATATGTAACTACTTATTTTATATATATATATATATATATATATATATAGACACTTCTAAAATTATCAAAGTTTTGCAGATGGTGAAAGTAAAATTTTCACTTGCAACGCTATTAACTTAGGTGAATTCCTAAAATTAGAATCTTAATAAGAATTTCATAGTAGTCTGGTATGGGAAAACAAAGGAGAGTTAAAAGGAAAAAAAAAAAAAAAATCAATGTTTCCTCTGTGAGGCTGCAGCTAATACAGATGTCCCTGTGGTTCAGGAATACTCAGTAGAGAATCTAGAAGCAGTACAAATGGTGTTATATTTTAAATAATTCATAAACTGGGGATTAGGCCATGAACTGTTCTGTAGGTAATTTCCTGAGTGATAAGAGGTAGGGGTTTCCTGGACTCCATAATTCTACCCAATTGTGGTTCATGGTTTATGAATTTATTTTAAAATATTCTCCAACACATAGACGTAGATCATGAAAAGGTAACTACTCTCTGGAATACAATAGTGATATAGGGGTATCAGTCTTGCTGCATCCATCAACCTAAATGTCTAGAATGCTCTCATTTGGGGTTCAAACCTGTACCCCAGTAAATTTCTCCACTCTACTGTTCCAAATAAAAGAACACATCTATTCCCACTCCAGCTCACCATTCAATCTTCCCATTATTCCCGAGTCTTGACTGGCTCAGTTCTAACCTTTGCCAATCTTCCCTGAAGATGAAACAATAGCTCAACTTGCACAATGTTTTAGAATTACTTTTATTACAATAAAGTAGTCAGCAATATATTTATCATATAAGATTTGTTTTCTTTTTATTTTGGAACAAGAATAGTAAAAAGTGATAAAGATAGAAACAAAAATATACTACTCCATAGAAACTGTCAAAATATTGTTAAAAAATAAAAAGTATGATATCCAAATAAGGGTTGCCTCCATTTGGTAACACCTACTGTGAACAGTATCTTTGCAATAGCTGACAATTATAGACCTCTGTGTTCTCTGTATTTCTATGGCCAGTATACATTTTTAATTATTGAATCATTGTAAAAGATCCAAACAATGTGGAAACCTATTGAGATTAATGTGAGAATTCTATTTCCAGTGATTCTCTTCTGCTAACCCTCCTGAGAGCTAACTACTATCAACACTGGTAGCTGAATATTATTCCAATACAGATTCAATATATTTCCTATATATATATAAACAAACTTGTAGAAATTTTACATTTGTTTCATAATATTATATATATATATATATATATATATATATATTATTCAAGTTAGAGATCTTTCCCATCAGTTCATTCATGTCTAGAAAACTGTATAGATAAGATCTCACATATATAGCCTAGACATTACATAATTTATTTAATCTCTCTTAATCTCTCCTATATTTAGAAACAT
Source organism: Orycteropus afer afer (assembly GCF_000298275.1). Classification (NCBI taxonomy): domain Eukaryota; kingdom Metazoa; phylum Chordata; class Mammalia; order Tubulidentata; family Orycteropodidae; genus Orycteropus; species Orycteropus afer. The sequence continues at coordinate 10,483,657 of NW_006921663.1, read as the reverse complement.
TTGGGTTATGAATATTGCACTGAATATATTTTTACCTAAATTTTGGGCACAAATACAATAAACTATTTATGAAATATTTCTTAACACTTAGCAAAGGTCTTGAAATTAATCAGAATTTCTAGGTATTTTGTGCTATTTTCCTTTTAAATAGTAGTTTTATTAGAATATAATGTATTGTTGCTGTTAGGTGTCATATCGAGTACCTTCCAACTGAAAGCAACCCCATGTACAACAGAATGAAATGCTTCCAGGGCCTGCACCATCCTAACAATCTTTGCTGTGCTTGAGCCATTGTTGTAGCCATAGTGCCATTCTATCTCACTGAGTGTTTCTACTTTTTGGCTGGCCCTCACTTAACCAAAAACAATGTCCTTCTCTTGTGGTTTGTCCCTTCTGATAACATGTCCAAAGCAATGAGATGAAGACTTGCTCTCCTCCCTCCTGAGGAACATTCTGGCAGTACATCTTACAAGACAAATTTTTTCCTTAATCTGCCAATCCATGGTATAAACAATAGTCTTTGCTTACACCATAATTCAAAGGCATACATTTACCTTCATTATTCTTTATTGATTGCACAACTTTCACAGGCATATGAAGCGATTGAAAAATACCAAGGCTTGGATCAGGAACAATCTAGCCCTCAAAGGGACATGTTTGCTTTTTAACACTTTAATTAAGCCTTTTTCAACAGATTTGGCTAATGCACTACCTCATTTAATATCATGACTGCTGTTTCCATAGATTTTGATTATGGAATCAATTGAAATGAAATTCTTGATAACATCAATCTTTTCTCCATTTATAATGATGTGACTGATTTTTCTAGTTGTGAGGATTTTTATTTTATTTATGTCCTGCTCCATACTGAAGGCTATAGTCTTGATCTTCATCAGGAAATGATTCATATCCTCTTCACTTTTAGCAAGCGTGGTTGTGTCATCTGCATATCACAAGCTATTAATGAGTTTTCCTCCAATTCTGCTGTTACCTTCTTCTTCGTATAGTCTGGCTTCTCAGATTATTTGTTCAGCATACAGATTGAATAAATATGATGAAATATATGACCCAGATGCACAACTTTCCTGATTTTAACCCATGTAGTATAATCTTGTCTACTTCAATGACTGACTGTTAGTCTATGTACAAGTTCCACCTGAGCACAATTAAGTGTTCTGGAATTCCCATTCTTTGCAATGTTATTCATAATTTGTTATGGTACTCATAGATTCATGTATTTGCATATTCAATAAAACACAGGTAAACATCTTCCTCATATTCTCTGCTTTCGGCCAAGATTCATCTGACAGTAGCAATGATATCTCCTCTTTATGCATCTTCTTCTTAATCCAACTTGAATTTCTTAAAGTTCCCTGTTGCTGTACTGATGCAAACATTTAAAAGTTATTTTCAACAAAATTTTGCTTGCTTATGATATTAATGTCATTATTTGATAGTTTTCCCATTTTGTTGCATCAGTTTTCTTTAGAATGGGCACAAATATGGATCTCTTACAGTCAGCTATCCAGGTAAGCTGCATTCCAAATTACTTGCCATAGACAATTGAGCATCTCCAGCACTCCATCTATTTGTTGAAACATTTCAATTGATATTTAATCAATTCCTGGAAGATTGTTTTCCAATAATGCTGTTAGTGCAAATTCAATTTCTTCTTTCAATACCATTAGTTCTTGATCATATGCTATTTTCTAAAGTAGTTCAATGTCAACCAATTATTTTTTATACAGTGACTCTATATATTCTTTCCATCTTCCCTTGATGTTTCCTGTGAGTGTTCAATCTTTTGCTCCTAGAATCCTTCCACATTGCAAATCAAGGATTGAATATCTTCTTCAGTTCTTTCAGCTTAAGAAATGTAAAGTGTATGTGTTCTTCACATTTGGTTCTCTATCTACTGATAATTTCTTATTTCATTCTAATACTTTACTTTGTCTTCTAGAAGTGCCCTTTGAAATTTTCTGTTCAGCTCTTCTACTTCATCATTTTTCCATTCACTTTAGCTACTCTATATTCTGAGAGCAAGTTTCAGAGTCTCTTCTAACACACATTTTTGCCATTTCTTAATTCTATCATTTTAACAACCTTTTTGCTTTCTTCATGTATAATATACGTGATGTCATCCCATAACTTGTCTAAAATTTGGTCATTAATTTTCAGTGTCTCAAATTTATTGTTTAGATGGTCTCTAAATTCAGTTGGAATATACTCAAGGTTATACTTTGGCTCCTGTGGACTTTTCTTTTCTTTTTTTCCTTTTTTTTTTTTAAAGCTTCAATTTGAAACTGCATATAAGCAATTGACGGTCTATTCCACATTTATAGCTGGCCTTTTCTGACTGATGATATTGAAATTCTCTATTCTCTCTTTCCACAAATGCAGTCAATTTGATTCCTATGTGATTCTGGTGATTTTCACATGTATTGTCACCATTTTTGTTGTTGAAAAAAAAGATATTTACAATGAATAAGTAGTTGTGCTTGCAAAATTCCATCATGCAATATTCAGCATCATGTTTATGTCTAAAGCCATATTTTCAACTGCTCATCCTCCTTTGTTTCCAACTTTTGTATTACTTTTACCAGTAATTATCAATATATGTTGATTGCAAGTTTGGTCAGTTTCAGACTGCAGAAGTAAACACAAATCTTTTATTTCTTTATCTGTGGTATTCATGGTTGGTGCCTAAATTTGAATAATAGACATATTGACTGGTTTTTCTTATAGGAGTATGGATATTATCCTATCATTCACAATATTGTACTTCTGGATAGATCTGAAAATATTCTTTTTGACAGTGAATGTGATGTCACTCTTCTACAATTTGTCCTTTCTGTCATAGCAGATCATAAGACTATCTGATTCCAAATGTCCCATATGAATCCTTTTTAGCTCACTAATGTGTGGGATATTGAACTTTATTCATTCAATTAATTTCATTTTTGATGACTTCTAATTTTCCTAAATTCATATTTAGTACATTCATGTTCTAATTATTAATGTGCTCTTTAGCTATTTCTTCTCATTTTGACTCATGCCTCATCAGCAAATGACTTTATTCCATTTATGTCATTAAGATTGATGCTACTTGAAGGAGGCAGCTCTTTCATAGTTTTATTTTGAGAGCCTTCCACCCTGAATTGGCTAATTATTTTAATGTTAAAAAAAACTGAAATCTGAAGAATAAAATTTATTTGGTATTGAATAATTTTAGCCTATTTTTATATGCTTGCAAAAATGTGTAAATTTTTTCTCTTTTAAGCAGTACATAATATTAATATTCAGGCTTGTTGATTATTAACATGTTACATGGATTAAACATTTTTCACATTACTATATATAAGTAGCAGTCAAGACATCAGACGGTGCATTGCACTAGGAAAATCTGATGCCAAAGAACTCTTTCAAGTGCTGAAGATCAATGATATCTCCTTGAAGACTAAGGTGTGCCTGACACAAGCCATGATATTTTCAATTGCCTCATATGCATGTGACAGCTGGACAATGAATAAGAAAGACCGAAGAAGAGTTAGTGCTTTTGAGTTTTGGTGTTGGCAAAGAATACTGAGAGTACAATGCTTAAAAAAAAAAAAAAAAAAAACTTACAAAGGTGTCCTGGAAAAAATGCAGCCAGAATGCTCCTTGGAAGCGAAGATGGCCAAACTGTCTCACCTGCTTTGGTCATGAAGTCAGAAGGGACCATTCCCTGGAGAAGGATATCATGCTTGGTAAAGTAGAGGGACAACAAAAAAGGGGAAGGCCCTCAACAAGATGGATTGACCCAGTGGCTGCAACAATGGGCTCAAGTATAGCAATGATAGTGAGGCTGACACAGGACTGGACAGTGTTTCATTCTGTCTTGCATAGTGTCACTAAGAGTCAGAGACAATTTGACAGCACTTAACAATAACATATGTTTATTTAATTTAACGTGTTCAAATAAATTATTTTTGAGACATCTGACAATGTGCCTTTATGCTGTTGGATTTATTTTTTTTTTCCTTAAATTCTTAATAGCCATTTAATCATTACATTATCATTTATATTTTATCACTTTTATTTTAGAAAAGAAACACATAAGAGCATACTTTTTTTTTCCCTTTGTTTGTCTTAACCTTAAGTATTTTTGATTACTAATGAGTTAAGACAATTTCTCTTGTTATTCTTACCATCTCATTCTGTTTTCTATTTGGGAAAGTTTCTTAAACTTTTTTCCCGATTTCTTGACCATTTCTTCTTTTTCTTGTTCTCCTTCTGTTCCTCCTCCCACTCCTCTTCTCCCTGATCCTCCTTCTCCTTTTCTGCCTCATTTTTCTTCTTATTATTATTTATCTTCCTAGCTCTGTTAAGATATTGTGAATTTGCTTTTATTCTTCCTCCCCACACTTATTGTTTCAGTTCTATATCTCATTCTTATCTTATAAAGGAAATACTCAAAGTTTCTTTATTCATATTTCAGAAAAAAATCTATTGATTCCTAGTAGTAATATTGTTGTTGATAATAATTTCCATCCAGTCAGCTTTAATTCATAGTGATCCTATGTAGAGCCGAATGAAACACTGCCTGGTCATGTGCCATCCTCACAATCCTTGTGATTTCTGATACCATTATTACAGCCACTTTGTCAAACCATCTTGTTGAGGGTCTTCCTTTTTTTTTTTTTTTTTTGCTGACCTTCAACTTTACTGAGCATGATATCCTTCTCTAGGAAATGGTCCCTTTTGACAGCATGACCAGAGTAGGTCAGACAATATCTGGCCATTCTCACGTTCAAGAAACATTCTGACTGCACTTCCTCTAACACAGATTTGTTCATTCTTTTGTCAGTCCATGGTACTTTCAGTGTTCTTCACCAACACCACAACTCAAAAGCATCAACTCTTCTTTGGTCTTCCTTACTCATTGTCCAGCTTACACATGCATATGAGGAAATTAAAAATGCTATGGTTTTCGTAGGCAAACCTTAGTCTTCAAAGAAACATCTTTGCTCTTCAGCACTTTAAAGCCATCTTTTATAGCACTTTTGCCCACTGCAATAAGATGTCTGAATTTCTTGAGTGCTGTTCCGTTGGGGTTGATTGCAGATCCAATTAATATAAAATCTTTGACAACTTCAATCTCTTCTCCATTTATTATGATTCTCCTTATTGGTCAAGTTGTAGGTATTTTCATTTTCTTTATGTTGAAGTTCAATCTATACTACAGACTATAGTCCTTGACCTTTGTTACTAAGTGTTTCATGTCATATTCACTCTCAGCAAGGAAGACTGTTTCATCTGTATATTGCAGGTTGTTAATAATGCTTCCTCTTATCTTCATGCCATGTACTTCATATAATCCAGCTTCTTGGATTATTTGTTCAACATACAGATTGAATAAGTATGGCAAAAGGACACAATCCTGATTCATGGTCTCAATGATTTAAACCATGGAGTACTCCCTTGTTCTTCTCAAACAACAGCTTCCTGATCTATGTACACATTCTTCATGAGCATGATCAAGGTCATATTTTCACTCTTATGGACTTGTTTCATTTCTCTTCAACTTGAAATTGCATATGAGCAAATGATGTTATTTTCCACAGTCAGCTCCTGGCCTTGTTTTTGTTGAGATATTTAGCTTCTCCATCACTTTTTTGCATAGATGTAGTTGATCTGATTCCTCTGTATTCCGTCTGGTACAGCCCATGTGTGCAGCCACCATTTATGTTGTTAAAAAAAGGTATTTGCAACGAATAAGTCATTAGTCTTTCAAAATTCTGTAATGTGTTTGCTGATATCATTTCTATCACCAAGGCCATATTTTTCACTTACTGGTGATTCTTCTTTGTTTCTAATTTTCACATTCCAGGCACAAGTAATAATCAACTATCTTGATTTCATGTTTGGTCAATTTTAGACTGCAGACGTTGGTAAAAATCTTCAATTTCCTCTTCTTTTGTTTTAGGGTTTGGTACATATATTTGAATAATAGTAGTATTAACTGGTATAAATATTAGTTAAGAATGAAATAAGAATGCTAAAGATATGTATCAATTATCCTGTTGTTGTTCTACTTAGTTGCCATTGAGTTGTCTTTAACTCATAGTGATCTTATTAACAGCATACCAAAACACTGCCAAATCCTGAACCCACACCATGATACCTGATGTACTTGAACCCATTGTTGCAGCTGCTGGATGAATCCATCTCAGTGAGGGTCTTCCCCTCTTTTGTCAACCCTGCACCTTACCAAGCATGATCTCTTTCTCCAGGGAAACATTCCTTCTTACAACATGACCAAAGTAGGTGAGTCAGTCTGGCCATTCTCACCTCCAAGGAACATTCTGGCTGTACTTTTTCTAGGACAGATTTGTTAGTTCTTTTAGCAGTCCATAGTATTTTCAGCATTCTTTGCCAGCACCACCACTCAAAAACATCGACTTTTTTGGTCTTGCTTATTCATTGTCAAGCTTTCACATGCATATGATGTGATTGAAAATACGATGGTTTGTGGCAGGCTTACCTTACTCCTCAAGGAGATATCTTTGCTCTCCAGAACGTGAAAGAAGTCTTTTTCAGCCAATCTGCCCAGTGACATATGTCCTGACTGCTACTTTCATTGGTGTTGATTTTTGAATGAAGTAATATGAAGTCTTTGACGACTTCAATCTTTTCTTCATATATCATGATACTGCTTGTAGGTCCAGTTGGGAGGATTTTTGTTTTCTTTATAATGAAGTGTAATCCATACTGCAGTCTGTAGCCTTTAATTTTCATCAGCAAGTGCTTCAAGTCATCTTCACTTTCAGCAAGCAAAGTTGTGTAATTAACATATCACAGATGGTTAATGAGACTTCCTCCAATACTGATGCCATGTTTTTCTTCATATAGTCCAGCTTCTTGGATTATTTGCTCAACATACAGATTTAATAAGTACACATACCTTTCTTGATTGTAAACCATGCAGTGTCCTCTTGTTCTGTTCAAATGAGACTCTCCTGGTCTATGTACAGGTATATGACTACAGTTAAGTGTTCTGGAATTCCCATTCTTCTCAAAGTTACACATAATTTGTTATGATCCACAAAATCAAGTGCCTTTGCATAGTCAATAAAACTCAAGTAAACATCTTTCTGTTATTCCTTCCTTTCAGCCAAGATCCATCTGACATCAGCAGTGATGTTCCATGTCCTCTCCTGAATCCACCTGGCATGTCTGGAAGTTCCCTGTCAACATACTGCTGCAATCATTTTTGAATTATCTTCAGTAAGATTTCACTTGGGAGTCAGTCACAGGGATCCAGGTGAGGAAGGGAACCCAGGCCACACCTCACAAGTGGCAAGGTGGGAAGGGGGGAGAAAGGAGAGTATAAAGGCTAGGGGAAGCCGGACAGAGTGAGGAGTCAGCTGCAGGGATCCAGGTAAGGAGAGTTTGAATAGGTTTCCAACAGGTAAGGGAGACAAACTTCTCTGTTGGTTTGTCCTACTGTGGTGACATGTTGCTGCAAGTCTTGAGGCTGTGCCACTGGTACCTCAAATCCAGCAGGGTGCACATGGTGCACAGGTATCAGCCCAGCTTACAGACTGAGACAAACTAGAAGAAGGAAAAGGCCATCAACTTCTCAAAGAATTGGCCAGGAAAAACCTTATGAATAGCAGAGAAACACTGTCTGATATATTACTGCACAACTTTATGAATAGTCAGGAAACATTGTCTAATACAGAGGAAGAGGATGAGTCACTTAGGTTAGAAGAGTCTCAAAATAGGACTGGGAAAGAGCTACATAATCAGAGCAAAACCAATCTTACTCATATGGATTAGATAAAGCTTTCAAGACCTCCATCTGATGATGTGGCACCACTCAAATTGAGGAGAAACAGCAGCAAACATCCATTAACAATCAGAACATGGAATGTACAAAGTATGTATTTAGAAAAACTGGAAGATGTCAAAAATGAAATGGACTGGTTTTGGCTATTTTGAATCAGATAACCATATGGTCTGTTATGCCAGGAATGACAGTTTGTAGAGGAATGGTGCAGCATTCATCAAAAAGGATGTTTCAGGATCTGTCCTGAAGTACAATGTTGTCAGTTATAGAAAAATATCCATACACCTACAAGGAAGACTCATTAATACGACTATTATTCAAATTTATGCACAAACCACCAAAGAGAAAGATGAGAAAATTGAAGACTTTTACCAACTACTGCAGTCTGAAATTGACCAAACATGAGATCAGGGTATATTAATTGTCACTGGTGACTGGAATGCAAAAGCTGGGGACAAACATGAATCACTGGTAATTGGAAAATTTGGCCTTGGTGACAGAAATAATGTTGGAAATTGCATGGTACAATTTGGCAAAACAAATGACTTATTCATTGCAAGTACCATTTTTCAACAACACAAACAGTGGCTGTACAGTGGACTTCACTAGAGGAAACACATTGACTACATCTGTGGCAAGAGGCAGTGGAAAAGCTCAATATCTTCAGCCAAAACAAGGCCAGGAGCTCATTGTGGAACAGACCATCAACTGCTCACATGCAAGTTCAACTTGAGTTGAAGATAATTAAAATAAGTACATGAGAGCCAAAACATGATCTTGAATATATCCCTCCTGAATTCAGAGAACATCTAAAGAATAGATTTTGATTAACTCCGGCAAGATGGCGGACTAGGCAGAAGGATTGCACAGACCCTCTTCAACAAAGAAAAGGAAAACCAATTAATACAGACACAGAAGATAATCTTGGAC
>NW_006921663.1:10435274-10465581 GCF_000298275.1 Orycteropus afer afer | reverse complement strand
TGAAAGCTTTTATGGGCAAAATATTGAATGATGCAGGAAACATCAAAAGATGATGGCAGGAATATACAGAGTCACTGTACCAAAAAGAACTGGTAGAAATTTATCCATTTCAGGAGGTGCAATATGATCTAGAACCAACGGTCTTGAAGTAGGAAGTCCAATCTGCAACGAAGAAATTGGCAAAAAACAAGGCTCCAGGAACTGATGGAATACCCATTGAGATATTTCAACAAATGAATGCCCCATTGGAGGCACTCACTCTGTTATGCCAAGAGATTTGGAAGACAGCTACCTGGCCAACTGACTGGAAGAGATCCATATTTGTACTCATTCCAAAGAAAGGTGATCCCACAGAATGTGGAAATTACAATATCATTAATATTGCATGCAAGTAAGTTCTTACTGAAGATAATTCAAAAATGGTTGCAGCAGTATAATGACAAAGAACTTCCAAAGGTGCAAGCTGGGGTCAGAAGAGGACGTGGAAGTAGGGATATCATAGCTGTTGTCAGATGGATCTTGGCTCAAGGAAAAGAATACGAGAAAGATGTTTACTTGTGTTTTATTGACTATGCAAAGATATTTGGTTGTGTGGACCATGACAAATTATGTATAACTTTGAGAAGAATTGGAATTCCCGAACCCTTGATTGTACTCATGAGGAACCTGTACCTTGACCAGAAGGCGGTGGTTCAAACAGAACAAGAGGACAAACACAGCATGGTTTAAAAACAAAGGGAGTGTGTAAGGGTTGTATCCTTTCCCCATACTTATTCAATCCATATGCTAAGCAAATAATTCAAGAAGCTGGACCATAGGAAGAAAAACGTGGCATCAGGATTGGAGGAAGAATCATTAACAACCTGAGATATGTTGATGATACAACTTTGCCTGCTGAAAGTGAGGATGACTTGAGGCACTTACTGATGAAGGTTGAAGAATACAGTCTGCAGTTTGGATTATGTCTCAATATAAATAAAGAAAAACTTCTCACAACTGGACCAATAATCAGCATCACAATAAATGTAGAGAATATTGAGGCTGTCAAAGAATTCACGTTGCTTGGTTCTACAATCAACACCAATGGAAGCAGCAATCAGGACATTAGACAACATGTAGCACTGGGCAGGTTAGCCACAAAGGAACTCTTTCAAGTGCTGAGGAGCAAGGATATCTCCTTGAAGACTAAGGTGTGCCTGACACAAGCCATGATAGTTTCAATCACCTCGTATGCATATGAGAGATGAACAGTGAATAAGGAAGACCGAAGCAGAGTTGATGATGCTTTGGAGTTGTGGTGCTGGTGAAGAATGCTCAAAGTGCCATGGACTACTAAAAGAACTAACAGATCTGTCCTGGAGGAAGTGCAGCCGAGATGCTCTTTGGAAGCAAGAATGGCCAGACTTCATCTCACCTATTTTGGTCATGTTGTCAGAGGGGACCATTCCCTGGAGAAGAATGTCATGCTTGGTAAGGTGGAGGGTCGACAAAAGAGTGCACTACCTTCAACAAGATGGATTGCCAGGTGGCTGTGACAATGGGATCAAGTATAGCAAGGATCATGGAGCTGGTGGTGCAGGATTGGGCAGTATTTCGTTCTGCTGTGCATGGAGTTGCTATGAGTTGGAAATGACTTGACAGCACCTAACAACAAGAAGATTTTACATGCATGAGATGTTAATGATATTGTTTGATAATTTCCCCATTCTGTGGGATCACCTTTCTTTGGAATGGGCACAAATATGAATCTCTTCCAGTCAGTTGGCCAGGTAGCTGTCTTCCAAATCTCCTGGCATAGCCAAGTGAGTGTCAGTGTGGCATCTGTTTGTTGAAACATCTCCATGGATATTCTGTCACTTCCTGGAGCCTTGTTTTTCACCACTTCCCTCAGTGAAGCTTTGATTTCTTCCTTCAGTCCCATTTGTTCTTGATCATATGCCAACTCCTAAAATGGATGAACATAAGCCAATTCTTCTTGATACAGTGACTCTGTGTATTCCTTCCATCTTCTTTTAATGTTTCCTGCATCATTCAATATTTTGCCCATAGAATCTTTCAATATTGCAACTCATGACTTAATTTTTTTCTTCAGTTCTTTCACCTTGAGAAATGCTAATTGTGTTCTACCTTTTTTTGTTTTCTAACTCCAGGTCTTTGCATATTATAACAACTGACTTTGTCTTTTCCACCTGCTCTTTGAAGTCTTGTATTCAGCTCTTTTATTTTGCAATATCTTCCATTTTGCTTTAGCTACTCTTCATTCAAAGACAAGTTTCTTCTGACATTCATTTTGGCCTTTTCTTCCTTTCCTCTCTTTTTAATGACCTTTTTTTCTTTTTTCATGAATTATTTTATTGATGTCCCCCCACAATTATTCTGGTTTTTGGTAATTGGTGTTCAATGCATCAAGTCTATCTTTTTTGATGGTCTCTAAATTCAATAGGGATATATTCAGGGTCATATTTTGGCTCTCATGGACTTGTTTTAATTATATTCAACTTCAATTTCAAATTTCACAAGAGCAGTGGATGGTCTGTTCCAAAATCAGGTCCTGGCTTTATTTTTGGCTGAAGATATTGAACTTTTCCAATGCCTCTTTCACAGATGTAATCAGTGTGATTCCTGTGTACTCTATCTATTGAAATCCACATGTATAGCCACCATTTATGTTGGTGAAAAACTATGCAACTAATATGGCATTGGTCTTGCAAAATTCTATCATGCAATCTCCAGCATTATTTCTGTTACCAAGACCAAATTTTCCAACTACTGGTGATTCGTCTTTGTTTTCAGCTTTTGCATTAGAGTCACCAGTGATGATTAGCACAAATTGTTTGCATGTTTGGTCAATTTCAGACTCCAGAAGTTGATAAAAACCTTCAGTCTTCTCATCTTTGGTTTTGGTGGTTGTTATATAAATTTGAATAATAGTAGTATTAACTGGTCTTCCTTGTAGGTATATGGATATTATCCTATCGCTGACAGCATTGTCCTTCAGGACATATTTTGAAACATCTTTTGTGATAATGAATATCATACCATTCCTCTTCAATTTATCATTCTCATCATAGTAGATCATATGTTTGTGTGATTCAATATGACAAGAACCAATCCTTTTTAACTTCCTAATGCCTAGGATATCAATCTTGTTGTTGTTGTTGTTGTTATGTGCCATCGAGTCGGCCCCGACTCATAGCGACCCCTCCTTGGGTTTCTGAGGCAGTATCACTATGGAAGTAGGATTGCCCAACCTTCCTTCCGAGGAGTAGCTGGTGGGTTTGAACCACCAGCCTTCTGGTTAGCAGTCAAGTGCTTTAGCCACTATGCTACCAGAGCTCCTGGATATCAATCTTAATACTTTTCAATTCATTTTTGACAACTTCCAATTTTTCTAGATTCATACTTCGTACATGCCATGTTCTGATTATCAATGGATATTTGCAGCTGTGTTTCCTCAGTTTGAGCCTTGACATGTCAGCAAATGGAGATCCCAAAAGCTTTGCTTTTTCCGTATCATTAAGATTGATTCTATTCTGATGAAGCAGATTTTTCCTGTTCATATTTTGAATGCCTTCTGACTTAAGAGGCTTGTCTTCCAGCACTGTATTGGACAATGTTTCAGAGCTATTCATAACTTTGTCCAGTAATGTATCAGACAGTATTTCTCTGCTATTCACAAGATTTTCCTGTCCAATTCTTTGAGACGTTAATGGCCTCTTCCTTCTTCTGAGTCTATCTCAGTCTGGAAGTTCTACTGAAACGTGTGCACCATGAGCAACCCTGCTGGTATTTGAAACACAGATGGGACAACCTCTACCCTCATAGAAAAGCCAAAGCCACCACAGTATGACAAAGTGACAGACAAGTTCATCTCTCTTAGCTGTTTGAAACCTCTCTCCCCTTCCCTTATATGGATCCTGCCACTATTGGCCTTGGCTTCCCTCCTTCTTGCCTTTGGTGGGGACAATCTCTCTCCCCTTCAGTGATCCTGCCACTATCAGCCCTGGTTTATCCTGCCTTCCTGCCTTGACTGGGGGTCCTCTCCCTCTGCCTGCCTGGATCTGGCCACTGTCAGCCTTGACTTTTCCCCCTAGTATCCAAAATTTCAAAGAAAACTTCATAATTCTAATTTCTTTGTTAACTTAACTTTCAAAATTCTCAGGTTATTCTTTTCTGTATGGACATATTTACAGATATAAGATTGTTAGAAAAATTGATCAAGATAAGAGGTAACTGTGTCTATGCTAATCACCTGAAACATCACAGATGGTTAGTAAATTATATTTGTCCTCTTTCCATTTATGGAATTTTGAGTGTTATTGACTTTCCAGTATAATGGAGTTATAATATTTCTATGTTAAAGCTGTGTTACTCTGCAAACTTTTTGTAATACATTATTTTAATATCTTTCTTTATTGGCCTGGATGATAAGTTCATGAAATGGACATAAGATTTTGATAGACCTATGATCTTTCATAAGGACAATAACAACATCAAAATGATAATTTTTTTTAGAAGATGAAACCAGATAATCTGTGTATAAAATTTACTGCATTGTCCACTAAATAAGAAATAATTGACAAATGTTAACTATAGCATTATTTTTATCATTGTAGTATTTGAAATTTTGTTTTCACATAAACTTTAGCTGGATTATTAACTTATAGATCTTGTCAAATATAGAAGATATATGGTATTTAATATATGAAATCACAAAGAGTCTTAAAGGTATAGAAAGGAAGAAATGTGAGGAAAACCAATGCAGCAAGAGATCCAGAAAATACTAAAGGTGTAAATATTTCTCCTAAATAAACAAGGGAAACATCTCATGAATAGGGATGCGACAAGAGGTTTTTAAAACAGGGGTATGATGAAAGAGAAATAGTAGATCTACTACTTACATTAATTCAGATAATTGGCTTTTCCTTTTTTTTACTTTTACATGCTTATTTTCAACAACATTACAGAAACTATACACATGGACCTCATCAAATAGAATACCAGCAATCAGATCAACTACATCTGTGGAAAGAGGCAATAGAGAAGCTCACTATCATCAGTCAAAAGAAGGCCAGGAGATGACTGTGGAACATATAATTGATTGCTCATATTTAGGTTCAAGTTGAAGCCAAAGAAAACAAAAACAAGTCCATGAGAGCCAAAATATGACCCTGATTATATCCTACCTGAGTTTAGAGACCATCTAAAGAACAGCTTTGATACACTGAACACCAGTGCCCAAAAACCAGACATATTATGGGATGACATCAGTAACATCATACATGAAGAAACCAAAGGTCATTAAATAGACAGGAAAAGATGAAAATACTTAAACGGATGTCAGAAGAGTCTCAGAATTTTTCTCTTGAATGGGGAGTAGCAAAAGTTAATTGAAGAAATGATGAAATAAATAAGCTGAATGAAATATTTCAAAGGGAGAAACCAGTAGTAGAACCCCTGAGACTATGGCCATTAGACACCTTTCAAGACTGGATCTGAAGTCATTGCTGTGGCTCAACTTTCAGCCAAATGATAGGTAGGTTATAAGGTAAACAATAATGCCAGGGAGGTATGCACTCTCTAGAGTGCAAACCTACAAGATAAAAGGGGCATCATTTGCCCAGGGATAAAACTAAATAGATAATAAAGAAAGATGAATGAAAATAGTAAATACAGGGAGGAAATGGGAAGATTGCTGTTACATTGTGGGGATTGAAATCAATGTCAGGACAAAAACTGCATATGAGTTGTTGAATGGAAAACCAATCTTCTCTGTAAATTTTCATGCAAAACACAATAAAAAGGTAAAAAATTAAAAAAAAAAAATCAAAGGGAGGCTCAAGAAGGCAAAGCAAAGTATTATAACTAAATGTGTAAAGACCTGGAACTAGAAAACTAAAGAAGAAGAACACTCTCAGTATTTCTCAAAATGAAAGAACTGAAGAAAAAAATCAGGCTTCGAGTTGCAATATTGAAGAATTCTATGGATATAATACTGAACAATGCAGGAAGCATCAAAAGAAAATGGAAGAAATACATAGAGTAACTGCCCTAAAAAGAAATGATCTCTGTTCAAATATTTCAGGAGATAACATAAAATCAAGAACCAATGGTAGTGGAGGAAGAAGTTCAAGCTTCAGTGAGGGAACTGGCAAAAAACAAGGTTTCAAGATTTGACAGAATTCTCATTGAGATGCTTCAACAAATGAAGGCAGAGCTGGAGGTATTATTTGCTTATGTCAAAAAAATTGGAAGACAGATACCTGGCCAACTGACTGGAAGAGATTGATATTTTTCCACATTCCAAAAAAAAAAAAAAAGTGATCCAACAGAATGTGGAAATAATTGAACAATATCATTGCTATCACATGCAAGTAAAATTTTCCTGAAGATAATTAAAAAATGGTTAAGTCAGTATATTGACAAGGAACTTCCAGAAATTCAAGCTTAATTCAGAAGGGGATGTAGAATGTGGGACATTTGTGATGTCAGATGGATCTTGATTGAAAGCAAAGAGTACCAGAAAGATGTTTGTTTATGTGTATTTTATTGGCTATTCAAATACCTTTGACAGTATGAATCAAAACAAATTATGTACTACATTGAGAAGAATGGGAATTCCAGAACATTTAATTGTGCTCCTGACAAAACTATACATAGACCAAGAAGTTGTTTTTCACACAGAACAAGGGAATACTGAATGGTTTAAAATCACAAAGGATGTAAATCAGGGTTGTAGCCTTTTACCATATTTATAGAGTCTGTATGCTCAGTAAATAACTCAATACGCAGAACTATATGAAGAAGAACTCAACATTAGGATTGGAAAAATAATCATTGACAACCTGTGCTGCTATGCAGATGACACAACTTTGCTTGCTGAAAGTGGAGGAGACTTGAAGCATTAATGATGGATATCCAAGACTACAGTTTCCAGTATTGATTCCACCTCAATATAAAGAAAACAGAAATCCTCAGAAAGTGACGAACAGGTAACATCAAAATAAATAGAGAAAAGATGGAAGTTGTTAGAGATTTCATTTTGCCTGCATCCATAATCTATACCCATAGAAGATATCAGAGTATTGCTCTTGGAAAATCTACTGTAAAAGACCTCTTTAAACTTTTAAAGAACAAAGAATTCACTTCAAAATGTAGGGTGCACCTGACACAAGCCATGATTTTTTAATCATCACTTATGAATGTGAAACATGGACAATGAACAAGGAAGACTGAAGTGTTGATACCTTTGAATTGTAGTATTGACAAAGAATACCGAAGATACCACAGCCTGCCAGAAGAACAAACAGATCTGTTCTGGAAGAAGTGAAGCCAGAATCCTCCTTGGAAGTGAGAATGGCCAGACTTCATATCACCTATTTTGGTAATGTTGTCAGAAGGGACCAGTCTCTGGATAAGGACATCATGCTTGGTAAAGTAGAGGGTCAGTGAAAAAGTGGAAGGCACTCAATGAGATGGATTGACACAGTGGGTCAGAGATGACTTGATGGAATCTAACAACAACAACAACATTCAGATTTATTCAAACTTTAAATCTTTTATTTTCTTAGTTACATATGTCATTCACACCCAGAAACAATCTATATTTTCTTAGAACAAACATCATCTCATATTAAGATGTCCTATCCTTAAACACTCATCCCCAGCCCTTCAGTGCAAACTAGCCTGGCTTTCAAATACCAGGTGCAGCACTTTGCCTGTGGTCTACTTCTTTCCTGTAGAGCCTAATTTAGCAGCAGGCAAAATGTACCTCAGAGTTAATACTGACTTCCACTAAGGCAAAACCATGTAATTTGGTGTATAAAGACCCCATTTCCCTCACCCCTCAGGTGGGTTAACTGTGACACAAGAGTTCCTGATTGGAGCTCAGTTAAGTTCCTTAAATTCTAAATAACTTTTTATCTGTTATATTTTTGCTTAAATACAGTCTTTCAACAGTCTATATAATCTCACACTATTTTTTGTTTCATAGCAGTCATAACAAGAGTGAAAAAATATTTTACAGTTCATGCTTACTTATTGTACTTCTTGTCTCTTGAGATTATAAATTCAATTTGCTGAATTCCCATCATCTAGAAAAAGTGTCTGGCACATAATGGAGTTCAATAAATATTTGATAAATTAAAGAAAGACTAAATGAATGAAACTTAGCCTTTTTAGAATTAATTTTTAACTCCACTACTCTAAAGGAAGATTGAGTAATCTACTTCCATAGTGATGCTGCCTCAGAAACCCAAGGAGGGGTCTCTATGAGTCAGATTCAACTCGAAGGCAGTTCATTGCACAGTGATGTGTGTTCATAGTAGCTCTGATGGTGTAGAGTCTAAGGTATTTGACTGCTAAGCAGAAGGCTGGTGTGGTTTTAACCCCCAGCCACTCCTCAGAAGGAAGATTGGACAATCAACTTCCATAGTGATATTTCCTTGGAAACCCAAGGCGGGGTCACTATGAATCAGATCCAACTGGATGGCAGTGAGGTTTTTTTGAGTGTGTTCATGAAGGAGCTCTGGTGATGTGGTGGTTAAAACATCCAGCAGCTAATTGAAAGTTCAGCAGTTCAAACCCACCAGCCACTCCATGTGAGAGAGATGAAGCAGGCTGCTTCTGTAAAGGTCATAACCTTGGAAACCCTATGGACAAGATTTGCTCTGTCCTATAGGGTCACTATGAGTGGTAATCGAGTCAATAGCAGTGGGTTTAAGTTTATTCATAAGATGACCTTGTAGTACAGTGGTTAAGTGTTTGGCTACTACTTGTAAGGTCAGCATTTTGAATCCACCAGCTGCTTAGTGAGAAAAATGTGGCAGTCTTCTTCAGTAAAGATTATGGCATGAAAACCTTATGGGGAACTTCTACTTTATCATGTACAGTGACTTTGAGTTGGAATTGACTTGATAGAATTTTTTTTTTTCTGAGCTTCTTCATTGGAAACATCCAGGTTTGTCATGGTTTTCTTTTATGTGTCACTATAAACAGACACTAAAATTTAGACCTTGAACAGATTAAATTTCATTAAAAAATATCAAATAGTAACAATATAAGTTATGAATTTTTATTAAAAATTAAGTTATTTAAACATTTCTAATTATTGACAATAGAAAATTCAAAATTCAGTCTACTGTTATTTCCAATATTGTATGATAATCCTAAAATGGGATGTCTGTGAAAATGCAATTCCCTATCTTCTAAAATATCTAAATACTTATTCCTAATAAACGGAACAAATAATTCTCCCAAAAATATAATTTTGACTTTAATATTAAACTTTAATAAAAAGAAATCTGCTCAAATTTTTCAGTTATTATAATAAAGTAAATATTTTGAAATTATGCCAAATCTAGCTTTAAGCATTTATTACTACTTCTTATAACTGAATGTAATGAATTTAACTCAAAAGACATATAATATGTTAAGAGATTTAGAGTGCATCTAAGTTTGCCAGAAACAGAATCAGACCTTCTTCTAAAGTCATCATCCAACTTTATATAATGTTTGGGGTTGAATAAAAAAATTATTGATTTCTGCATCTGTGTTAGGATGGATAAATAAACCTCTGGATGTAAAAAATGTAAACAAATTAGAATGGATATACTTCTCATTCATTCATTCATTCTTTTATTCATTCCAGTTATGTTTATTAGACAAGTTCTAATTGTCTGGCACTCTTCTGGGACCTTGAGATACAGTAGTGAAAAACAGATAAAATCTCTCTTTCATGGAGCTCACAATTTAGAGAGAGAGTCAAACAAACATGAAGCATAGTGAGAAATGCCAAAGAGAACTAATAAAGCAAGGAAGAGCTGTATGACATTGTGGTAGTTAAATTTGTATGTCAACTTGGCCAGGCCTGGTTCAGTGGCTTGGAAGCTGGTGATAGTTATTCCCCATAATGAAACTGGCAATCAACTCCATGGTAGGATCTACCACAAGTAGGATCTACCACAAGCAGCTGAGTAGCTGCCTTTGGGATGTGGTCTGCTGTCTGTATATAAGGAGAAGACTTGGGCATAGTCTCTAGCTTAAGGCACCTTGAACCCTGTATGTATCCCTGTTGTTGTTTAGCAGCCTGCCATGCTCTGCCAACCTTGGGACTTACAATGGATTTCAATTAATGGCCTGCTGTGTGGTTTGGTAACACAGTTTGGGACTGTGTTTTTTTTTTTTTTTTTTTGCTTATCGTCCTTGGGTTTGTCAGCCTCATCAACTAGGAGCTGAGTGAAGAAAAACCTCTAGCCTCAGTGGGCTGGGAGCAGGAGGCAGCCCTTCAACCCAAGGTTGAGGGCTTTCACCCAGACCCTAGAGCCTGGCATTTTGAATTTGGGCTTAAAGCCTCCAAATTGTAAGAATAAACTCCTGTTTGTTAAAGACATCCCATTTGTGGTGTATTTCCTGTCAGAGTGGTAGTAGGCAACCAGAACAGAATATGGTAGTAAGAGAGTGGGTTGCTGCTCTGACAGATACCTAAAATGTGGAAACAGGAGTGGAGTACATTCTTGACCCAAGACCCTGACAGAGCGACCCCAGCATACAGAATGAGAGATGACAGGAGCAGAACCCAGAGACTGGCAGAGAGATACCACCAGAAATACCAGCATGAAATATGGCAGTAGCAGAGCCCAGAGACTGGCATTAAACAACAAAAGGTTTACCAGCCCACAGAGGAGAAAGCTGGGTGTGGTTGGGCAAGCCGTTTCCTGGCAGAGTGGGTTGCCTTGGGAGATAAATTGGTGAAGAGATCAGCATAAAATGGAGTAGCAGTTTGGCTAGCCCACAGAGCAAGAAAGCTAAGTGTCCTTTGGGCAGAAAGATTTCTCAAAGAGTGGGTTGCTTTCGGACATTAATTGACAGAAATGGAGAGACAAAGGAAATGGGAAGCAGAGTTTATTCAGCCTCAAAGGGTAGGACCATGGCCTTTGAGGATGGAACCATTATAGCTCCTTGGTTTCAAAGCATTAGACCTGCACCAACTTGGTTCTTGAGTGTGGAGCTGCTCATTCATGTGAGTCAGAGGGATTGTTAAAAGGTCAAGGAGGCCACATGTTCTAACCTCCTCTAACCCCACAAGAGGAAGACAGAATCACCATCAGTAACCCAAGGCCTATTATTACAAGGCCAGACATGTTGCCTCCCAAAACTCTCACCAACCGTTCCTCCCAAAGCACCCACAAACTCTCTCCTGGGTTTGATAATTCACTGCAGTGGCCACACAGAACTCACAGATTATGGGGTTTATTAGGGAAGCACCAGATTACAATGCATGTTCAGGAAAAACACTCAGTCTCTCTCCCAGCCCACCGTCTCTCAGCCAACAGTCTCTCACAGTCTCTTTCCCAGCAGTGTGTGTCCCTCAGTGTCTCACTCAGCAATACATGTCTCTTACATCTCTTTCCCAGCAGCGTGTGTCTCTTTCAGCAGCACATCTTCCTCAACCAGCAGTCAGAGAGACTTCTGCCTCTAGATTCTCTTTTGAGTCCGGCCGAGTGGCCAAACTAACCAATCCTAACATCAGAATTCTAAGCACCTGAGAGAGAGTGGGAACCTCCCAGAACATTGTTTTGTGCCACTCCCAACAAAAATATTCCAGGTGGACAACTTTAGCAATCAAGAGCTCCTCAGTTGCTCATAGTAAATTCCACATTGGAGTTTACAAAGACTTATGGGTAGAAAAGCCACACTAAGTAATTTACTACACGGCAGGGATGGAGCCATAGCTGCTGCCAAAGAGTGAGGGGGCAGGGCTGCCATGCCGAAGAGGGAGAGGAATGGGGCCATCAGGCCAAGGTGATGAGGTCACCATTTAGAGGAACTAGGGGACTGGAGCCACCAAGTGAGAGAAATCTGTACAGATGCCACCCAATGAAGATCTGTACAGGTGCCAAGTTGACAAGGGGTGGAGTTGTGGTAGTTAAATTGGCTGGGCCTGGTTGAGTGGCTGGGGAGCTGGTGGTAGTTATTCCCCATGATGAGACTGGCAATCAACTCCATGGTAGGATCTACCACAAGCAGCTGAGTAGTTGTCTTTAGGATATTGTCTGCTTCCAGTATATAAGAAATTTTGGGGATAGTCTTTCCCTTATGGCACCTTGAACCTTGCATGTAGCTTTGACATTATTTAGCCGCCTGCCATGCTCTGCTGACCTTGGGTCTTTCAATGGACTTGGACTTGGACTTAAAGCTTTCAAATTGTAAGAATAAACTCCTGTTTGTTAAAGCCATCCCATTTGTGGTATATTTCCTTTCAGAGAGAAACTGGGTAACCAGAACAGACATGCAGGAGGATGAATTTGTAGATGGGACAATATGGAACATGTAAAAGAGTCAAATGATCAAGCTTTCAGATTATACTGATCTAGGTAGCAACTGACAATTGTGAAACATTGATAATGAATTCAAGACTGTCTCTCTAATGACAGCTCACTATCAGTGGGATTAAATGTAAGATATATAGTTACATAAAATAATCCATGTAATAGTTTCAGAATTATGGTTTCTGCTTAAAAACTATAATTTGAGTAGAAATTCAGAATATTAGAGACAATCCTAGCATGGCATTCCCTGAAGAAATATTATTATTTCATGAATATATAGTTTTGTTTTGTTTTTTTATTTTAAAGAATCTATGTAAATACTAATAATTTACACAAACACATGTATGTATCAGAAAAAATGTTCAATAATTCTATATAGATGTGTGGAAATATAATTTTAGAAATTATTACACAAGGTTACTCACCACAAAGTAGATTTCATATTCTAATGACCTAATGAGTAACCAGTTATACATGTTATGAACATTGTCTACAAAATTATATATATACTATTTAATATTATTCTGTATGTGTTGTATATTAACAGCAATGTGCTGTCTAAATCAAATGGTGATGATTGTCGTACCACTAGTTTTCTTGTCATTTTTAAGTTTTAACTTCTCCTGTCTGTTGTAAGCCCTTATTTTAGCAACTGCTTTTATTTGTCTTGTATGTTCTACTAATATGCAATAATTTCAAAGGAACTAAACTTCACAAAACTAGTGTAAAAAAACATGGTAGTAAATACTAAAGTAAAACCAGATTATAGATAATTAACCCTTCTATATAGTCACTATTACTGTATATTTTAATTGGTGTACTTCAATAAAAAGAAATGGAAAAAATACTAAAATGATGAGAGGTGATAACTGAAGACATAAAGACCAATTTTAAAAATGATGTTATTTATTATGATTCAAATGATCCATGAGTACATTTTTGTTAATGTATATTAGGAGCTCTGGTAGCACAGTGCCTAAGGCACTTGACTGCTAACCAGGAGGCTGGAGGTTCAAACCCAACCAGCCACTCCTCGGAAGGAAGGTTGGGCAATCCTACTTCCATAGTGATAACTGCCTCGGAAACCCAAGGAGGGGTCGCTAGGAGTTGGGGCCGACTCGATGGCAAATAACAATAACAACAACAACAATATTAATTGCTAAATACATATTTTAGGAGCTCTGGTACCATAGTGCCTAACACACTTGACTGCTAACCAAAAGTCTGGTGGTTCAAATCCACCAGCTACTCCTCAGAAGGAAGGGTGGGCAATCTACTTCTGTAGTGATACCACCTCAGAAACCTAAGGAGGGGTTACTATGAGTTGGGTCCAACTTGACAGCACATAACAAGAACAAGTAGGTATTTTACAGGTTTGTGATTACTTTGTTTGAGTCAGAAATTTACAGATGATTGTGATGGTTATGTTTGTATGTCAACTTGGCTAGACCTGGCTAAGTGGCTAGGCAGCTGGATGTTGTATTCCCCATTATGAGACTGGTAATCAACTCCATGGTGGAATCTACTGGGAGCAGCTGAGTAGCTGTCTTTGGGACATGGTCTGCTTTCTGTATATAAGGAGAAGCTTTGGGAATGGTCTCTAGCCTATGGCTTGCTTGGACTCTGCATGTAGCCGTGTCATTGCTCAGTAGCTTGCCATGCTCTGCTGACCTTGGGATTTACAATGGACTTAAGTTAATAGCCTGCCCTTGTGGATTGGTAACATCAAGACTGTGCCTTTTTACTTGTCAACCTTGGGGCTTCTCTGCCTCAGCAGCCAACATCTGTCTGAGTGAAGAAATGTCTCTAGCTCCAGTGGGCCAGGATCAGGAGGCAGAGCTGGACCTCAAGGTTGAAGGGCTTTCACCCAGCCCTTAGAGCCTGGCATTTTTAACTTGGATTTAAAGCCCCCAAATTGTAAGAATAAACTCCTGTTTGTTAAGGCCATCCCATTTGTGGTATATATTTCTTGTCAGAGCGGCACTAGGTAACCAGAACACTGATCAAAGCAGAAAAGTTAGAAGATGCATATGTATACCTACATATGGTCAATGGTGTCTGAAGCCTCAAAACCTCAAGCAAATTTTTTTTCTTGTCCTTCACTATATTTTTCCTACAAAAGGCACTTCCACTACAATATTATAAGGGTGTGAACTATAAAGTACCAGAAAGTGATACAGATAATTAGTATATCAATAGATCATTAATATAAAAATGAAAATAATCATATTTAAGGGTAAAATATTTTCTATTTCCACAAAACTAGAAAATGTTTTATAAAGAACATTTTTTAAAAATATAACAAAATGCTTATTTATAAAGGAAGTGCTTTTACTACTCAGTCTTACCCTAAGTTATAGAAGTAATAAATCAAAAAGTTGCATGAATCCTTATTCCCTATCAGCATGGCTGTCTTGAGCCTTTCATCTGTTCTTCCAATTAACTTGTAAGCTTCTGACCTGGTACATGAATTCCTAACCATGCCACTCATTAACATGATTAAAATAAATTCTCTCAGTGATAGATATTTTTATTTGCAACTATGTCCTTATCATAGATATCTTTTTTTTTTTTTCTATCAGATTTGTTAATTATATTTTCTAGTGATAAATCTACTTCTGTACTGATACTGCCTCAGAAACCCAAGGATGGGTCACTATGCGTCGGATCCAACTCCATGGCAGTGTTTGTTTTTTTTTTTTTTTTTAAATGTCCTTATCATAGAAATATATATTTTTATTTCTATTAGATTTGATAATTATATTTTCTAGTGATAAATCACACTTCCCACTGTATAGAATAAATAGAAATAAAAATGTTTTAATTATGTTGTTGTTAGGTGCTGTCAAGGTGGTTCCAACTTACAGAAAAACTTTTGAAAAGAATGAAACATTGTCTAGTCGTGTGATATCTTCACTAGTGTTTTTATTATATTTGAGCCCATTTTTGCAGCCATGGTGTGAATGCATCTCATTGAGAGTATTCCTCTTTTTCTCTGACCCTTTATTTTAGCAAACATAAAGTGCTTCTCCAGGAATCAATTCCTCCTTATAACCTGTCCAAAGTATATGAGATGAAGTCTCACCATCTGTGATAGTTGGAGCTGTGCATCAACTTGCCTGGACCACAATTCCGTGTGGTTTAACCAATTGTGATGTGGATGGGATCAGTTGTGTATGTTTTGAGGAGCCAATCCATTGAAAGGGAGTTTTCCTAGGGGTGTGGCCTGCTTCCAATATATTTATTGACTTCTTGGGAAAGAAACACTCTTCTGTGGATGGGGATCCTGTTGTGCTGCCTACAACTGTTGGTAAGCAAACCATACACCATTCAGCCTGGAGATCTTGGATTCGTCATTTGTTGGGGTCAACAGCCTGTACTGCCTACCAACCTTGATTGTGTCAGCCCCTACAGCTGCGTGAGTCAAGAAAAGCCTCCAGCTTGAGATTTTATCCAAGAACTTGGGACTTGCCAGCTTCTATAAGTATGTGAGCCATTTTCCTAAGAAAAATCTCTCTTTCTTTATATGTGTATATAAACTTTACTGGTTTTGCTTCTCTAGAGAACCCAGCCTAACACACCATACTTGCTCCTAGGGAGCATTCTGGCTGTACTTCTCACAAGACTGATCTATTAGTTCATCTGGCAGTCCTTAGTATATTCAATATTCTCCACCAATACCATACTTCAAAAGCATCAATTCTTTGATCTTCCTTATTCATTGTCCAGTGTTTGCAAGTGTATGAGGCATTTGAAAATACCAAGGCTTGGGTCAGGCACACTTTAGTCCTCAAGTGACATCTTTGCTTTAGAACAGTTTAAAGAGGTCTTTTCCAGCAGATTTGCCCAATGTAATATGTCATTTTATTTCTTGCCTGTTGCTTCCATAGTTGTTGATTGTGAATACAAATGAAATGAAATTCTTGGCAACTTCAATATTTTCTCCATTTATCATGATGTTACTTAGTGGTCCAATTGTGAGAATATTTGTTTTCTTTATTGTTTAATCATATAGTCATAAATTCTCAGGTTTTGATGGACTTAAAGGTCATCTCACCCAATCATCCAGTAAGACTTGAGTCATATTTTCAAGTAAATCCAAGTTATATTAACATACCTGCCCTTTCATTTATGAAATAGAATGCTTTTTCTTCTTTGACAAGAAACTGTTTAACCTTTTCCAGAAGAAATGGATTTTCTTTAAATATATATATATATATTCTCATAAATTAAATTAGCATTGCTCCAGGAAGAAAGTTTAGTATTTAAAAATAATATATAAAATGAAATATTTATCATTTATTTATTATATTTGGAAAACTAGTCAGCCGTTAGACTCTACCTTTCCTTGATATTTGTTCTCCAATGATTTATGTCAGAGTAAAGTCTGAGGCTACCAGTCATGGCCTTAATAGGCTGATGAAGTACTTAAAATACACTAAATCCCTCTTATCTAACTCCTTTCCATTGCATGTGCCCATCAGTAAACTTTAAATTATGCAGTGTTTTGACACTTATTCTTCTTCTTGATCCAACTCTTCCTCTTTGTTACCCTTCCTTTCAATTATTTTCTCTTTACTCTCTAAACTGACAGTCAAAAATTTCATAAATTAATCTAAGGTACTCTGTTAGATGGAAAAAAAAAAAAAAAAAACTAGTTCATTTGCCCTTCCTCTTTTCTTCTAGATAATACATATGCTTTTAAATGTGATTTTCTGTATTACTTTTCATTTCCATTTTTGAAATAATTCAAAAGGTTCACTCTTACTTTCAGCAGAGCGGGTTATCCTTAGTTTTGGCAAACCATCTAGTCTTCTTCTAATTACCTCACTTTGGTAATTTTTCCCTATTCCTTTGTACCTAACAACAACAACAATTGCTATCATCATTCTACCATAGGTTTCATCTGGATATACAGTTCTATGTACTAAAAGAAATTAGGTAAGCCTTGACTGGGACTGTGGTAGGATTTGTGTGTCAACTTGGCTAGGCTGGGCTGAGTGACTGGGCAGCTGGATGTAGTATTCCCCATGATGAGACTGGTAGCCAAGTCCATGGTCTAATCTACTGTGAGCAGCTGAGTAACTGCCTTAGGGAACGTGTCTGCTTCCTGTATATAAGCAGAAGCCCTGGGGAATGGTCTCTAGCGTATGGCACGCTTGGACCCTGCATGCAGCTGTGCCATTGTTCAGCAGCCTGCCATGTTCTGGCGACCTTGGGATTTACAATGAACTTAAATTAATGGCCTGCCATGTGGTTTGGTAACATTGGAACTGTGCCTTTTTGCTTGTCAACCTTGGGTTTGACAGCCTCAGCAGCTGAGTGAAGAAAAACCTCTAGCTTCAGTGGTCTGGGAGCAGGAGGCAGAGCTACAACCCAAGGCTGAGGGGCTTTCACCCAGCCCCTAGAGCCTGACACTTGGAACTTGGACTAAAAGCCTCCAAATTATAAGAGAATAAACGCCTGTTTGTTCAGCTATCCCATTTGTGGTATATTTCCTGCCAGAGTAGTACTAAGTAACCAGAACAGGGACACATGCAAATATTTATTCATCTTGCTTCCTTCTACATACAGCTTTTTGCTTGCTGAAATAGTCAATTTAGAAGTTTACCAAGCTTAACTTTATTTTATGTCAAAGTTACTAATAAGGTATGAAAGTTTAAACATTTAGATTCATAGTAGAGTGAAATAATTACTTGAGTGTGTGCTATGTGTAATTTTGATATTATTTTAAAACTTTGCTGTGTATGTCTCCTTATCAATTTTAATGCTGGTATTAGAGTTATGAAAATCAATAGATTTTATTGTGGTCACTTGATTAATATTAGAAGCTTATGAAATTTGAATTATGTTATAAATTTACATTAATACATTTTAGATCATGTCATTTTTATTTGATTTATAAAGTAATATTTCCCAACAATGATTATTTGAATGCATTATGTTTCTGATTTAGAAAGGTTATATATTCAATTCAAATGCATGATTTTGTATGAATTAGTAGGTGATGATTTAGATGCAATAAATTCACATATATATAGGTTTTCATTAAATATAATTTAATCTAATATAGAAAATAATAGAGTTTTTGGTTTTTAATGTATTCATGAGAATGGGTATTCATAAGTGTTTAACTGAAGTATATATCTAAGCAATAATAACAGAATTAAAATAGGAAATCATTTGCAGAGAAAAAAAATCACTTTTACATAACTTACATTGTAAATATAGTTTGATATATCAACTAATACATTACAGAGGATGACATGTAGTAAGAACCTGGAGATATAGTTCAATCTGAAAAAATCATATTAAATTCTTTAGTTATCATTTCTTAAAAGTCACCTTGGTGGTCCCTGTTTTGAATTTGACTGTAATCCTGATCAATGATAACATTTTCATATAAAAATAATGTGGTAATGAGGAAGTTAGCAAGAGTTGCTTCACAGAAATTTTTATATGCTTATATGTAAACATAGGCTGGTGTGTGTGTGTGTATAAAGAGCTCTGGTGGAACTGTGGTTAAGGCATTGGGTTGTTAACCAAAAGGTCAGTAGTTCAATCTCACTGTTCATTCCATGGAAGGAAGATGAGGTAATCTACTTTTGTAAAATTTACAGCCTTGGTGCCAAGGGGCAAGGATGCCACATCTTCTGACCTCCTCTAATCCCACAAGAGGAAGACAGAATCACCATCAGTAGCTCAAGACCTATTCCTGTGAGGCCAGACATGCTGCATCCATCCAGCCCTTTCACCAACCCTGACACCAACAGTTCCTCTCGCAACACCCACCACTTTTCTGCTGGGTTTGATAATTCACTGCAGTGGCCACACAGAACTCACAGATTATGGGTTTTATTAGGAAAGCACCAGGCTACAATTCAAGTTCAGGAACAATGCTCAGTCTCTCTCAGCCTGTCATCTGTCAGCCAACAATCTTTTTCAGTCTCTCTCCCCGCAGTGTGTGTCTCTTGGTGTCTCTTTCTCAGCAGTGCATGTCTCTCAGGAGTGCAAGTCTCTCAGCTGCACGTCTTTGTCAGCCAGCAATCAGAGAGACTCCTGCTTTGGAGGAGGGCTTCTTTTGAGCCTGGAAGAGTGGCCAAACTAACCAATCATTACATCAGGAATTCCATACACTTGAGAGAGAGAGAACTTCCTGGGACATTGCTTTGTGCCACTCTCAACAGAAATACTCCAGGTGGATACCTTTAACCATCAACTTTAAACATCAACTTTAACCATCAACTTTAACTCCTCAGTTGCTCATGGCAAATTCCTCCATGGAGTTTACAAAGAATTATGGCTACAAAAGCCATACCAGGTAATTTACTACACCACACTTGGAAACCCAAGGGGTCACTAATAGTTAGAATTGCCTCAAAGAAAGTGAGTTATAACAAGATTGGGTTATGCAATTGTGTTGGCTGCCTAAATTAGTTCCACAGGATGAGTCAAGGTTTTCCACATGTAGAATTTTTCTTTCTCTCAAAAATTATGACACTAGCTGCTAAGATTTTACAACTGATCAAATCATTCCCACCCAGAATTGTAGTTATTGTTGTTGTTAGGTGCTGTTGAGTCAACTCCAACACACAGCAACTAAACACTATCTGGTCCTGCACCATCCTTACAATCCTTGCTGTACTTGAGACCATTGTTGCAGCCACTGAGTCCAGCCATCTTGTTGAAGGTCTTTCTCTTTTTTGCTGACCCTTTACTTAACCAAGCGTAATATCCTTCTCAATGGAATAGTCCCTTCTTACAACATGATCAAAGTAAGTAAGACAAAGTCTGACCATTCTCACTTCTAAGGTGCATTCAGGCTACACTTCTTCTAGGACAGATTTGTTTGTTCTTCTGGCAATTCATGGTATTTTTAAGTATTCTCCACTAACACCGTAATGCAAAGGCATCAATTCTTCTTCTGTCTTCCTTATTCATTGTCCAGCTTTCAGATACATATAAGGCTATATAAAATAAGGCTTGGGTTAGGTGCGCCTTAGTCTTCAAAGTGACATGTTTGCTTCTTAACATTTTGAAGAGATTTTTTTGCAGCAGATTTGCCCAGTACAATATAACATCTGATTTTTGACTGTTTCTTCCATAGGCATTGACTGTGGATCCAAGTAAAATGAAATCCCTAACAAATTTTATCTTTTCTCAATTTGGCTTCATTTTGCTTATTGGTCCAGTTATATTTGTCCAGAATCATTTTCCTTATTTAAAAAAGTGGAATAAGAACTTTAACAGATCCATAAAGTTTCCTCATAGCAGCCCCTACATTATTGCTTAATTGACAAACTGAAGCTTCTGGCCTCAGAAAGATGACACATCAAAAAGGCATTGTAATGTCCATTAAAGTGACCATTATACTTGGCATTATCTTCCATTTGTCAGTCTGTGGAAAGGTGAAACACTAGTTATGGATTTTGTTTATATTTTGAGGATAATACTTCCATTGACTCCTCTGTACCTTTGCTCATTTTCTCTCTACTTAAATATTTGGATCATAACTATACCCAGACCATTTTAGGGAATGATGTAGCAACATCAGTGAAATATCAAGTGACAGACACATATTGATATATATAATTTGATTAGGTTTCTTAGATTTTGGGTGGGTGGGGGGGCTCTCCCCTTTGTATTGCAGTCATCACTGTAACTACTGCACAAGGCTGGTGCTTAATATTCCAGAAAGGTGAGATACAAAAAATAGAAAAATCTATTAAGGGTAAAATTACTGATTTAAACATCCATATATTATTAAATGACATAATTTTTATTAAACTCAATTGATTTTCTTTATCAGTTGTATTAGTTTCTTACAGCTGCTATTAAAAATGACCACCAACAGGGTAGCTAAAGACAACAGAAATTATGCTTTACAGTTCTGAAACAAAAAGACCAAAATCAGTATGTTGCCAAGGCCAGGATCTATTTGAGGGCTCCAGAAAAGTATCAGGTCCCTGCCTTGCTCTATCATTCTGGTGGTATCTACAATAATTCTTGGCATTTTTGGCTTGTAGACACAACACTCCAATTTCTGTTTATGTCCTCACATGTTGTTCTCCTTGTGTGTCTGTCTCTTTGTCTCTCCTCTTAAAGGGCTATCAGCCATTCATATTTTATTAGGGCCCAAACTAATAACTAGGAGTTCTGGTGGTGTAGTGCCTGAGGCAATTGACTGATAACAAGAAGGCTGGTGGTTCGAAACCACCAGCCACTCCATGGAAGGAAGATTTTGCAGTGTACTTTTGTAGTGATACTGCCTTGGAAATCCAAGGAGGGGTCACTATCAGTTGGATACCACTTGACGGCAGTGAGTTTCCTTTTCTTTTCTTTTTTTTAAACTAATAACTTCATTTTAACTTTGTTATATTTATGCAGTCCTTATTTACAAATACAGTTATATTTAAGGGTACTTGGTAGCATAGTGGCTAAGACACTTGCATGCTAACCAGACGGCTGGCGGTTCAAACCCACCAGCCACTCCTCAGAAGGAAGGTTGGGCAATCCTACTTCCGTAGTGATACTGCCTTGGAAACCCAAGGAGGGGTCGCTATGAGTCAGGGCCAACTAGACGGCACATAACAACAACAACAACAACAACATCACAGTACTACCACTCTTGTGTCAGTTTGTCATAATGTCATGGCTTATGTATAGCTGTGAGGCTGGAAGCTAGGCCATAGATATTTCAAATACTAGCAGTGTCACATACAGTGGACAAATTTCAGAGGAGATTCCAGGAAATGGCAGACTAGGAAGGATGGGTCATCTACTTCTTTAAGAATTGTCCATTGTAAACCTTATGAATAGCAGTGAAACATTGTCTGACATATTAAAAAAAAAAAAAATTATGAAGAAACCTGAAATGTTGTCTAATGTAGTGCAGGAATTTGGTAGACATTCAAAATATGACTTGGGAAGTGCTGCCTCCTCAAAGTAGTTGTTGTTGTTATGTGGCATTGATTCAGCCCTGACTCATAGAGACCTCAAAGTAGAGTTGACCTTAATGATGAGGATGGAGTAAAGCTTTCAGGATCTACATCTGCTGATGAGGTATAATTCAAAATGAAAAGAAACAGCTGAAAATATCCATCAATAATTGGAATGTGGAATGTATGAAGTATGAATATAGGAAAATAAGAAATTGTCAAAAAGAAAATGGAACATAGAAAGATCAATATCCTATGCATTAGTGAGCTGAAATGGACTGGTTTTGGCCATTTCAAAACAATAAATCATATGTTCTACTATCCCAAGAGGGAGCTCTGGTAGCACAGTGGCTAAGACACTTGACTGCTAACCAGAAGGCTGGCGGTTCAAACCCATCAGCCACTCCTTGGAAGGGAGATGGGGCAATCTGCTTTCGTAGTGATACTACCTCGGAAAGCCACGGAGGGGTCACTATGAGTTGGGTGCGACTCGATGGCCCATAACAACAACAACAACAACTATCCCAAGAGAAACAAATAGAAGAGGAATGGTGTCATTTTCATCTTCATAAAGAATGTTTCAAGATATATCCTGAAGTACCATTCTGTCACTGATAGGATAATAGCCATATGCCAGCAAGAAAGACCAGTTAATACTACTATTACGCAAACTTATGCATGAAGCACCGAAGCCAAAGTTAAAGAAATGGAAGATTTTTACCAACTTTTGCAGTATGAAGGAGCTTTGTTGTTGTGATCCCTAAGGCATTTGACTACTAACCAAAAGGTTGGCAGTCCAAACCCACCAGCCATTCTGCAGAAGGAAGATGGGGCAATCTAATTCCATAAAATTTACCACCTTGGAAACTCAAAGGGGGTTGCTATGAGTAGGAATTGACTCCATGGTAATGAGTTTGGTTTTTAGTTTTTCTGCAGTCTGAAATTGACCAAATATGCAATCAAGATTTATTGATAATCACTGGTGATCAGAATGAGAAAGTTGGAAACAAAGAAGCTTTAGTTGTTGGAAAATATGGGATTGGTAACAGAAATGACACTGGACATCACATGATAGAATTTTGCAAGACCGATGACTCATTCATTGCAAATATCTTTCTTTAGCACCAATATTGGTGACTATATATATAGACCTCACCAGATGAAATACATAGGAATCATTTCTATTGCATCTGTGGAAAGAGGAGATGGAAAAGTTCAATATCATCAGTGAAAATAAGGCCAGGAAATTACTGTAGAATAGAGCATCAATTGCCCATATGCAAATTCAAGTTGAAGCTGAAGAAAATTAAAACAAGTCAATGAGAGCTAAAATATGACCTTGAATATATCCCACTTGAATGTATAGACCATCTGAAGAATAGATTTGATGCACTGAACACCAAAGATTTGTGCCTTGAACACCACTAACTGAAGATCAGATAATTTGTTGGATGACATCAAGAATATCAAAAATGAAGAAAGCAAAAGGTCATTAAAAAGACTTGAAAGGAAGAAAATATCAAAATGGATGTCAGAAGGAACTCTGAAACTTGCTTTTGAGTGGAGAGCAGCTAAAGTGAAAGGAAGAAATGTTAAAATAAAAGAACTGAACAGAAGATTTCAAAGGGAGTCTTGAGAACATAGTGTAAAATATTTTAATTAAATGTGAAAATACCTAGAATTAGAAAACCAAAAAGGAAGAACATCCTTGTCATTTATCAAGCTAAAAGAACTAGAAAATAAATTCAAGTCTCAAATTGCAATATTGAATGATCCTATGGGCACAATATTGAACAATCAAAAGTAGATGGAAGGAATACACAGTCACTGTACCAAAAATAATTAGTCAGCATTCAATCAATTCAAAAGGTATACATGATCAAGAAGCAATGATATTGAAGGAAGAAACCCAAGTTGCATGGAAGGAATTGGTGAAAAGCAACACAGAAATTAATGGAATTCCCATTGAGACATTTTAATAAATTGATGCCACTCTGGAGGTGCTTATTTGTCTATGCCAGGAAATTTGGAAGGCAGATATCTGTCTAGAAAAATGGAAAAGATCAATATTTGTGCTCATTCCAAAGAAAGGTGTTCCAACAGAATGTGAAAATTATCAAACAATATCATTAATATCACACATAAGTAAAATTTTGCTAAAGATAATTCAAAAATGATTGCAGCAGTATATTCACAGGGATCTTCCAGAATAGCAATCTGGAGTCAGAAGAGGATATGGAACTAGGATATCATTTACAATGTCAAGTGGACCTTGGCTGAAAGCAAAGAATTCCAGAAAGATGTTTACCTGTGTTTTATTGACTCTGTAAAGGCATTCATCTGTGCAGATCATAGAAAATTATAGATAACATTGTGAAGAATGGGCTCATGAAGAATCTTTATATAGTTGAAGAGGCTGTTGTTTGAACAGAACTAGGGACTACCGTATGGTTAAAAATCAGGAGGGGTGTGGTAGTTAAGGTTGTGCATCCACTTGACTGGGCTCTAATTTTGAGTGGCTGGCAAGTTGGATATAGTTCTTCCCCATGATGAGATTGTAATCATCTCTATGTTGGAAGATTCTGTGAGCAAGTAGGTAGTTATCTTCAGGTTGTGATCTCTTTCCAGTATATAAGGAGAAGCTTTCAGAAAAGTTTCTAGCTTTTGGCACATCTTCATCCCACATTTGGCTGAATTTGGCCTGCCATGTTGCCTGCCAATCTTGAGGTTGTTCTTGAGGTTGATTTAGTGATCTAGTGTGTTTCTTGTTGATCTTGGGATGGTGCTATTCTACTTACTGACCTTGGGTTTGTCAGTGTCAGCAGCCAGTAGCTACAAGAATTATGAGAAGTCTCCAGATCCAGTGGATCTGGAATATGAGGCAAAGCTGAAGCTCAATGTTGAGGTGTCTTCACCCAGCCCTTAGAGCCAAGACTTTGAATTTGGATTCCTAGCATCTTAAACTGAAAGAGAAAAAAAAAATTCCCATTTTTTTAAAGCCATCTACTTACCACATGTCTGTTATAGCAGCACTAGAGAATTAAGAACAGTCAGGGTTGTATTGTTTCACCACACTTTTTCAATCTGCAGGCTGAGCAAATAATCTAAGAAGCTGGACTATATGAAGAAGAACAAGTAATCAGGATTGGAGGAATGCTCATTAACAAACTGCAATATGTGATTGACATAACCTTCTGAAAGTGATGATATCTTGAAGCACTTACTGATGAAGATCAAAGACTACAGTATTCAGTATGGATTAACCTCAACATAAAAAAAATAAAAATCCTCACACCTGGAACAATAAGCAACATCACGATAAATGGAGAAAAGGTTGAAGTTGTCAGAGATTACATTTTACTTGAATCCACAATCAACACCCATAGAAGCAGCAATCAAGAATTGTACATCTTATTACACTAGGCAAATCTATTACAAAAGAACTCTTTCAAGTGTTGAAGAGCAAAGATGTCACTTTGAAGACTAAGATGTTCCTAACCTAAAACTTGGCATTTTTAACAACCTCATATGCCTTTAAAATCTGGACATGAATAAGGAGGAAAAAAAAAAGAAGAAGAATTAATGCCTTTGAATTATGGTATGTAGAAAAATATTGAATATATGATGGATTTCCAGAAGAATGAAAAAAAATCTTGAAAGAAGTACAGCCAGAATGCTCCTTAGAAGCACAGATGGTGTGACTTCTTATCATTGTACTTTGATGATTTTACCAGGAGGGATCAGTCCCTGGGTAAAGACATCATCCTTGGTAAAGTAGAGGGTCAGCCAAAAAGAGAAAGAGTCTCAACAAGATGGACTGACAGAGTGGTTACAATAATGGGCTCAAACATAAAAGTGATTGAGAGGATGGTGCAGGACCAGGTAGTGTTTCATTCTTTTGTATACAGGATTGCCATGACTCAGAATCAACTCAATGACTCATCACAACAACTGTACACAGTGGGTTTTCTGTGTGCAAGTGTTTCTCATCCATGGATCTGAAACATTTGGAAAAAATAAAATAAGTCATCAAAGCAATAATTCAAAGTCTATGACAGAGCTTAAAGTGCTATGTTAGGTCATTTATATTGCATTAGGTATTATAAGTAATTTCCAAAAAGCCAAACTCACTGCCATTGAGTTGATTCCAACTTATAGTGACCACCATTGAGTTTACAAGGCTGTGGATCTTTATGGAAGCATACTTCCTCATCTTTCTTACATGATAAGTAATGTAGAGATAATTTAATATATACAAGAAGATGTACGTAGGTTATATGCAAGTACTACATCATTTTATATAAAATACTTGATCAATGTATTTTTGTGTCCAGGGGGGTACCAGAACCATTCCCCCAGGGGGGCTATGTATACATAAATTCAACAATTCTGTTTCTCTGGAGAGCCCTGACTAAGCCATCTGGGCAATAGGAAACATAAAATACTAGAAACAAGAATATTTAACCATGACCTAGAACATCCACTCAATGTTACTTCACTGAGTACTGACACGATTGTGGATATGTGGGGAAAATGATTCTGAGAAATATGAGATACCCTGAACACAATAATGTATCTGGTGCTCAAGGGTGGGAATAGGGGTAGTTGGGTAGATCTAGCCACCTAGGCATTAGATACTTACAGAAAATTAGAGTGCTGTAGTTGAGGCGAGACTCTCAAGGGGCACATTGGTTAAGCACTTGGTGCTAAAAGGTTGGCAGTTTCATCTCACCAGCCATCTCCAAAGGAGAAAGATGTGGCTTTCATCTTCTGTAAAGATTTATAGCCTAGGAACCCTATGGAGCAGTTCTACTTTGTCTTATAGGGTACCTATGCATACAAATTTACTCAATGGAAAGGGGTGTGGTTGAAGTGGGTAAAATGTTTGACATCAACAAAAAATTGAATATTCACCACAATAAGGAAACCATTTAAAATTTGAGAGTATAAGGAGAATATGTTAATGCATCATGGGTGTCTGAAATCTGCTTTTATC
Organism: Orycteropus afer afer; assembly: GCF_000298275.1. NCBI lineage: Eukaryota > Metazoa > Chordata > Mammalia > Tubulidentata > Orycteropodidae > Orycteropus > Orycteropus afer. The sequence goes on along the minus strand of NW_006921663.1, from coordinate 10,438,318 downwards.
TCTTGGATATAGAGAACTAGAGAATAAAATGCATATTACTGGGGCATTCACTCTTATCCAGTTAATTAATATCTGTATGATATAGCCATATTTTTCTAATGATATAATTTTAACAGATATACAGATATATTGTTTAAAAAACACAGAATGAATATATTTATATATCATATATGAAATATAGACATTAAATATGACCAGACAAAAATAAGTAAGCAATTAGGAAAAACTAAATTTCATTAATTTAGTAACAATTTGAATAATTATAAAATTGCTTTAATATATAACAACATTTTTTTTGTAAATTATCTGTGCTTTCAGGTTTAAAGAGAATGTCAGAGATAAAATCACTAAGAATTTCAAACATGACACATCATAAAAGCTAATATATTTTTGCCAGTTTGCTTTATTGCAAAAAGGAGATGTGATTCTGATTTATAAAATCCTGAAAATCATATTCATATCATTGAATAAAACTACTAAAAATAGAATTATGGTTAACCATGAATTTTGAGAAGAATGTTTTACCCTGTTCTATTTAATTTCAATCCCTTTGTTTAAATACCATAACTTTAGCCTAGGCATCTTGAACATTTTCAACTAAAGACGTAAATTTAAAATTTTATCCATTGTACTTCTAAAGTGTGCAAATGAGATATACACTTTAGCTTAATATATGAAACAAGTTATCAATACGCATCTCAACCCTCAGCCCTATAGAACTACAGTAGAAGGCCAAATTGTTCCTCTATCAGAAAATAAATAAAAGTGATAATTTTTTATCAAAAAAAAAAAAAACAAAACATGTGTTCTACCCTAAATTTATTGATTATTTCAATTTAGGTATTTTTGGGAGGGGGCTGTTCAGGAAATAAACAATTTTATTGCTTGCCTTCTATTTACTATATATTAGAAATGAGCTGTGATTTATATGATACTTTAATCAAATGTAGCTTTACTTTTTTTTCCAAAATTACTAAATGAAGAGAAATATCCTAAAGCTTCTCATAACTTTCAATTAATACATACATAAACTAGATAGTGGGAGCTCTGGTAGCATAGTGGCTAAGACACTTGCCTGCTAACCAGACGGCTGGCGGTTTCAAACCCACCAGCCACTCCTCGGAAGGAAGGTTGGGCAATCCTACTTCCGTAGTGATACTGCCTCGGAAACCCAAGGAGGGGTCGCCATGAGTCACGGCTGACTCGACGGCACATAACAACAGCAACAACAAACTAGATAGTATCCTGCTGGTTCTCATGGGCACCAAAATATTTCCAGTAATTCAGAATAAGAGATTTCATTTAACTGCTAACTGCATACATGAAACTAGTTCATATAACTTGCAATCAAATTAATTATATAAATACAAAATGAATTGTACTACATTTTGTATTTTAGTGAAGTTAGCATCTTGGTTATTATAGTTTACACTTCAAAAGAGTATTTTGGTTTTAATCAGACAGTTTTGTCAAAAACTAAAATTATATTATTTATTTAAAACAAAATTATAAATGGTCATATTTTCTTATCTACATTTTATACCTCTGCAAATTCCTCTTCAAAAATAATACAGATTGAAAGATGAAGGTTAAAGTTAACTTTTACTCACTATTAGAGACAAAATGATATTATTATTATGACAGATGGAGAAGTGACATGTTCAAAATTACTTTAAGATGATTTTAAAGCCAAAAGAGATATCATTATGAGTCAATTTTCACCTTCAATTTGAGAAATAAATGCCATCTGTATATGATAGAAGACAGTTCCATTTTTTAAAAAAAGCATTATTCAGAAGTTAGCAAAGTCTAAAGAGTTAGACACTCCTTAAATCATCGTTTAAAAGTATATTATTGCCACATGGACAAGATTTAATCAATTCTTTCTAACTTGCAAAGCAGTATCTCACTTTGGAAATATAAGGACTTTTTGAAAAATATAGCAGTATTTGAAAGATAAAATATTATTCATACTCTAGGCACTACTTTAGTATTTTACTGTTCTAGTAGTTTATGATGGAGCTCTGGTGGTACAGTGGTTAAAGCCATCTACTGCTATCCAAAGGGTGGGCAATTTGAGCTCACCAGCTACTTAGCAAGCAAAAGATGAGGCAGTATGCTTCAGTAAAGATTTACAGCCTTGGAAACCATATGGGGCAGTTTTTATACGGTGGCTAGGCGTCAGAATGAATCGACTCTACTGCAGTGGGTAGTAGTTCATGAAATTAAACTATATTTGAATTCCAACAAATGAAAATATATGTCTTACATTCTTTCTTCTCCAGAGTAAATTTCATTTGCCTAAGCAATGCTCCTTGGAAGCAAGAATGGCCAGACTTCGTCTCACCTATTTTGGTCATGTTGTAAGAAGGGACCATTCCCTGGAGAAGGATGTCATGCTTGGTAGGGTGGAGGGTCGACGAAAGAGGGGGAGGCCTTCAACAAGATGGATTGATACAGTGGCTGCGATGATGGGCTCGAGTATAGCAGGGATTGTGGGGCTGGTGCGGGATCGGGCAGTGTTTCGTTCTGCTGTGCATGGGGTCGCTATGAGTCGGAAACGACTCGACGGCACTTAACAACAACAACAACATCACCATGGAAGTAGATTGCCCCATCTTCCTTAAGACCACAGTAGGTGAAATAAAGTCTGACAATTCTCACCTTCTAGGAGCTCTGGTAGCATAGTGCCCAAGGCACTTGACTGCTAACCAGAAGGCTGGCAGTTCAAACCCACTAGCCACTCCTCAGAAGGAAGGTTGGGCAATCTACTTCTGTAGTGATACTGTCTCAGAAAGCCAAGGAGGGGTCACTATGAATTGGGGCTGACTCAACGGCACATAACAACAACAACAACAAGGGGCATTCTAGTTGAACATCCTCTAGGAGAAATTTGCTTGTTTTTCTGGCAGTTCAGGATACTTTCAGTGTTCTTCTCCAATGCCAAAACTCAAAGTCAACTCTTCTATCTTCTTTATTCATTGTCCAGCACTCACATGCATATGAGGTGACTGAAAATACCATGGTATGGGTTAGGCACGTTT
>NW_006921663.1:10432980-10434834 GCF_000298275.1 Orycteropus afer afer | reverse complement strand
CCCAGGGTTACAAGTGAGGAGAGACAACTCAGGGACACCCAAAGTAGCAGGCGGGAAGAGCAGGAGAAAGGGGATTAAAAGCCAGGAAGCCAGAGAGAAGAGCAATCAGCCAAAGGGATTAGGTGAGGAGAGGCAACTCAGGCATGCCCAGAGTAGCAGGCCGGAAGAGCAGGAGAAAGCGGATAAAAGCCAGGAACCCAGACAGAGGAGCAGTCAGCCCCAGGGACAACTCAGGGATGCCCAAAGCAGCAGGCCAGAAGAGCAGGAGAAAGGCGATTAAAAGCCAGGAAGCCAGACTGAGGAATAGTCAGCCACAGGGACCCAGTTTGGAGTAATAAGACAGGTCTCCAACAGCAAAACAAACTTGTCTATCAGTTCGTCCTACTGTGGTGATATGTAGACATGAGTTTTGAGGCTGAGCCTCTGGTGTTTAAAACCCAGTGAGATGCACCTGGTGCACAGGTAACAGCCCAGCTTATAGAATGAGACAGACTAGGAAGAAGGAAGAGGCCGTCCACTTCTGAAAGAATTGGCCAGGGAAAACCTTATAAATAGCAAAGAAACACTGTTTGGTATATATGTATATATGTATATATAAAAAAAAAAAAAAAAAAAAATCAAAGGTACTTACCTTGAGTTGGATCCCACACATAGTGACCCCCCCCCTTGGGTTTCTGAGGTGGTATCACTATGGAAGTAGATTGCCCAATCTCCCTTCCAAGGAGTGGCTAATGGGTTTGAACCACCAGCCTTCTGGTTAGCAGTCAAATGTCTTAGGCACTATGCCACCAGAGCTCCTAGTATAATTATAGCTCCATATTAATCTTATTGAATGAATGAAATAGTGATGTTTTAAAAATGTGTGCTAAAAGAAACGTCATCACCTAGATCTTTGTGAATATCCTCATAATAAAAATGGTGATGAAGAAAGAGGAGGAAGAGAAACCATAGCCTACCACTTTTTTGGAGACTTTAGCATGAGAAAGGCTCTACAGTGTTTGTTATAGATCTATTATCACCTTAAATTATCTTAACAACTCTATAGATATAGATGAAAGGCAAGAAAGTAAGTCTTAAAAAGGTTACATAATGCTTAAAATTACACAGCATGCAAAGGTGGACATATAATTGAACCAGTGACTGCTTTAACCCAAAGGTTCATGCTATTTGCCCTCTACAACATTTCCATAATGTTCCTGTGATTTAAAAGGATAAAACTTGCAAAGACTATCTATAATATGATTTAATATTAGTATTAATATGATAAATATTAGGTTGCAGTAAAATTTAAGTTTTAAAAAGATAAAATAATCAATCATCCATAAATAACTAGCTGAAATACTTCACTTTTTAAAGCATTACCTAGAGTTGAGAACAAACAACACGTATACACATAAATATTTAGTTAATTACTAAAATAAATTTATAATTTGAGCTTACCAAGGATTCTTAGCACTTCCAAGTCTCTCTCCTGGACACATGATTCAGCCTCTTAACTGGTCTCAATATTTCTTCTCCCACCACCTAATACTTCTTCCTCATATTCAGTTCCACAATGTAAAATAAGTGGTTGGAACAACAGCACAGTTGTTTTTTAAAAACTCAATTACCTCACATTAACTCTCCCATGAAAAAATAGTTGGAATTTTGTTCTATCATACTTAGAATAAAATACAAACATTATATCGTGGTTTGTAGTCAGTGTAGCAGTTTGACTTATTACTCCTAAGAAAATATTGTTTTATCCACGTTGACTCTTCCAGTCAGTTGGCCAGGTAGCTGTCTTCCAAATCTCTTGGCATAACTCAGTGAGTGCCTCCAATGGGGCATCTGTTTGTTGAAATATCTCAATCG
>NW_006921663.1:10430506-10432175 GCF_000298275.1 Orycteropus afer afer | reverse complement strand
CTACCATACGAGTTCCAGCATTATTTCTGTCACCAAGGCCAAATTTTCCAACTACTGGTGATTCTTCTTTGTTTCCAACTTTTGCATTCCAGTCACCAATGATAATTAACACATCCTGATTGCATATTCAGTCAATTTCAGGCTGCAGATGTTGATAAAAATTTTCAATTTCCTCATCTTTTGCTTTGGTGGTTGGGGCATAAATTTGAATAATAGTCGTATTAATGGGTCTTCCTTGTAGGTGTATGGATATTATCATGTCACTGACAGCATTGTACTTCAGGACAGATCGTGAAACATCCTTTGTGATGATGAAAGCCACACCATTCCTCTTCATACTGTCATTCCCAGCATAGTAGATCACATGGTTGTCTGACTAAAAGTGGCCAAAACCCATCCATTTCAGCTCAATAATGCTGAGGATATCAATCTTTATGTGTTCCATTTCATTTTTGACAACTTCCAATTTTCCTAGATTCATGCTTTGTACTTCCCGTTCCGATGATTAATGGATGTCTGCAGCTGTTTCTCTTCAATTTGAGTGGTGCCACATCAGCAAATGGAGGTCTAGAAAGCATTATCTTATCCATATGAGTAAGGCTGGGTTTACTCAGATGATGCTGCTCTTTTCCATTCCTGTTTTGAGAGCCTTCTAACCTAACTGGACTATTCATAAAGTTTCACGGTAATGTATCAAACAGTGTCTCTTTTCTATTCATAAGGTTTTCCCTGGCCAATTCTTTGAGAAGTGGACATCCTCTTCCTTCTTCCTAGTCTGTGTTAGCCTGTAAGCCGGGCTGATATCTGTGCACCATGTGCATCCTGCTGGGTTTGAAATACCAGTGGCTCAGCCTCAAAATCACATCAACACGTCACCATGGTAGGACAAACCAACAGACAAGTTTGCCTCCTTGTTGGAAACCTCTCATACCACCCTTACCTTGTTCCCTGTGGCTATACACACATATACATACATACATATAAACAAAAAAAAAACAAATTCACTGCAATTGAGTGGATTTGCCTCACAGTGACTTCTCCTTGAGTTTCCGAGGTGGTGTATCTACAGAAGTAGATTAGCCAATCTTCCTTCCTTGGAGTGGCTGGTAGATTTGAATCATCAGCCTTCTGGTAAGCAGTTAAATGCCTTAGGCACTATGCCAACAGAGCTCCCAAAAATACACATATCCATAAATCCATATATACCATATATGTTGGTGTTAGGAGCCATCAATTCAGCTCCAAGTCATAGTGACCCTACCTAAAAGAGAACAAAACACCTGCCTGATCCTGCACTAGTCTCACAATTCTCACTACACCTGAGTCTCTTGTTCCAGCCACTGTGTCAATCCATCTCATTGAGGGTCTTCACCTTTTTGCTAACCCCACACTTTACTAAGCAGGATATCCTTCTCCAGGGAATATATGTATGTAAATTCTTATTCCTATTACACTCTTGTTACTTGCTCCGATTTATTTTTTTTTCTTAGCATTTATCACTTCATAAAAGTAATTTATATTTTTTTCTACTGATTTTTAGCTTCCCTCATTAGAACATAAATAAACTCCATAATGGAACATGCTTTGTCTTTATTATTTATAAATGTACCTCCAGAAATGTGGTAGACACAAAGACATAGCTAACAAATATAATTTTTAGATCAGTGAA
>NW_006921663.1:10417231-10423865 GCF_000298275.1 Orycteropus afer afer | reverse complement strand
TCTGGCTTCCTGGCTTTTAATCCCCTTTTTCCTGCTCTTATGGCCTGCTGCTTTGAGTATCCCTGAGTTGTCTCTTCTCTCCTGTATCCCTGGGGCTTACTGCTCTTCTGTCCGAGTTCCTGGCTTTTATCACCTTTCTTCTGCTTTCCTGTCCTGCTGCTTTTGGTGGGCCTGAGTTCCCTCTCCTCACCTAATCCCTTCAGATGATTGCTCTTCTCACTGGCTTCCTGGCTTTTAATCCCCTTTCTCCTGCTCTTCCAGCCTGCTGCTTTGGGCATTCCTGAGTTGTCTCTCCTCACCTGTAACCCTGAGGCTGACCATGAATGGGGCTTAATATATTACAAAACTGGCAATGCTGATCATTGGACTAGGAATATAACACTCAATAGATTTGTTAAATTATACTTAGTTATGTGAAAATCTGTTGCTCAAAGAGAAAACGGGAACACTGCATGGTATAAAATCAAGAAGGGAGTGCATCAAGGTGGTATCCTTTCCCCATACTTATTCAATCTATATGCTGAGCAAAAAATCTGAGAAGATGGACTATATGAACAAGAATGTGGCATCAGGATTGGAGGAATAATCATGAACAACCTGTAATACTCTGATGACACTTTGCTGAAAGTGAGGATGACTTGAAGCACTTACTGATGAAGATTAAAGATTAAAGAATACAGTCTTCAGTATGGATTACATCTCAATAGAAAGAAAAGAAAAATTCTCCTCACAACTGGACCTATAAGCAGCATCACAATAAATGGAGGAAAGATTGAGGTTGTCAAAGACTTCACATTGCTTGGTTCCACAATCGACACCAATGGAAGCAGCAGACAGGACGTCAGATGACATATAGCACTGGGAAAATCATTTGCAAAAGACCACTTTCAAGTGCTTAACAGCAAAGATGTTTCTTTGAAGACTAAGGTGTGCCTGACACAAGCTATGGTATTTTCAATTGCCTCATATGTGTGTGAGAGCTGAACAACGAATAAGGAATAGCGAAGAAGAATTGATTCTTTTGAGCTGTGGTGTTGGTGAAGAATGCTGAAAGTACCATGGACTGCTAAAAGAGCTAACAGGTGTGTCCTGGAGAAAGTGCAGTCAGAATGCTCCTTGGAAGCAAGAATGGCTAGACTTCGTCTCACCTATTTTGGTCATGTTGTCAGAAGGGAACATTCCCTGGAGAAAGATGTCATGCTTGGTAAGGTGGAGGTTCGATGAAAGAGGGAAAGGCCCTCAACGAGATGGATTGACATGGTGGCAGTGGTGATGGGCTCAAGTATAGCAAGAATCAATGGAGCTGGTGCAGGACCAGGAGGTGTTTCATTCTGCTGTGCATAGGGTCACTATGAGTCAGAAATGACTGATGACACCTAACAATAATAACAACAATGTGAAAATAAAATTAATTACCAACCTATATAATACACAAAAACTAACATCTGTACTATGCATAAATATTTAAGACAGGATTTAAAAATATATACACAAAATTACAGCCATCTTTATAAAAAGAATTAACAATAAAGAAAAAAATGTATGCTTTGATTAGATTAAATGATAAAAAGTACAATTAAAATTAAGAGTATATTATTTTGCAAAACATTGGTGTTGATAATAATAATTATATATACATATATTAGAAACTTAATAACTTATAAAGAATTACAAATTAGTAAGAACAACATGATACAAAAACACACAAAGGGTGTGGCAAAGCTATACATAGAAGAAACCCCCACACAATCAATAAATATGTGAAATAAACCTCAACATCACATCAGAAAACCAGAAGCTTCAAACCACAAATACGTAAAATTTCCAGAGTGAAAGATGGGCAAAATTTAATAAATTTGAAAATAGTACATGTGGTATACTGCTTGTAGACCAGTGAGAAAGCTCATCTACTACTGAATAGCATATTAATACAACCTGCTTTTGAAAACTCTTGCATAAGATCTATTCAGTTTCAGTATATCCTTTTCAGAGTTACCCTTAAGAGTGAATGCTAGAGAAATTCTCACATGTGTACCACAACAGACAAACAGAAATAAAAGAAGCTAGCAGTGCAAAATTAATGACATAGATTCACACATATCAACATAGAGGTACTTCACAAACAAATTTTGTGGTGAAAAGAAAAAGACAATTTGCAGAAGAATTCAGAGGGTATTTTACTAGACATATAACACTTTAGAACTTGCAAAATAATAATGCCTTCCTTAGCGATACATCATAATATGCCCAAAATATAGAGACATGTGTTGAAATGATAAACCTTAATTTCAAGATTATGTTTACCTCTATTTGAAGATTAGAGAGTTTTTGACAATAAGGATTCTTAATTGAAAAAAAGAAGCATTAGTCTTAATTCTTGAGCTTAGTGTTGGATACATCTGTATTAAACATATGATCATTCATACCTATGATGTGAAATAGTTAACTTAATACACAGTAACATATTAAAACTGTGCAGTGTGACCTCTGAACTTCCTGTTCTGGTGAAAAACAATTCTACCCTCAACCTTCACCGACAGAAGCAGTTCTCCCCTTTTCTTTTTTGCCGAAGGGTGCCTCCAGGTAGACCTGGAGTTAGTATATCACGCCAAAGCAGTTTATATTTTGACTTTTACACAGATAACCATTAACAATTGGCTGATAAAATTTCAAGGCTTTCAGCCATAACTTCTATGAGAAGATATTAGATATCCTTATGATTACAGTTTAAGGAGACTTGCTGGCATGAAGCTTAGGAGTTCAGGGTTTCTAACCCAGACATTCCATAAGAGAAACTTGGTGATCTGCTTCCATAAAGATTTACAACCCTAGGAAACACTATAGGCAGTTCTACGCTGTTCTGTAGGGTCCCTGTGAGTTGGAATTGATTAGATGGTGTACATCATCTTAATTGTTCGAAATTTTAAAAACAGAAAAGAGAAAATACTCCTTAATATTTTAATTACTCTCCTTTTTTCCCCCATAATTTTCCTACGTATTTTTGAGTTCTTTTCTTGAGTAATTCTTACACGCTTTAGAATCGGCTTTTCTAGTTCTAAAGGAAAATATCCTGTAGTGACATCCTTTTAAGTTTGCTTTTTAATTAAGGATTAATAAAGAAATAACATGACACCTACAAAATGATATGAATGTGTATTTCGTTGTTTGACCCCATCTTATTCCCATTTCTGTGATGAAAAGAAGCCAAGGAAGCTTCTGCTTCTACTTTTTCTGCTCTGAACCTATTGTTTGGAGTTTTACTCACTTTGAAGGTAAAATTAGACCCTCTTCCATTTGTCTGATATCTGCACCATCAGACATTGTCCTCAGGCACCTCTTTACACTCCAGCTTGACCTTCCTTGAACATTATAGCTACCCTTCATACATTCTGAGAAGAAAAAAGAATAAGGCTGTCTCTACTTCATTTGGGAGCTCTGGTAGCATAGTGCCCGAGGCACTTGACTGCTAACCAGAAGGCTGGCAGTTCAAACCCACCAGCCACTCCTCTGAAGGAAGGTTGGGCAATCTACTTCCATGGTGATACTGCCTTAGAAACCTAAGGAGGGGTCACTATGATTCAGGTCTGACTCCATGGAACATAACAACAACAACAACAACAGTTTTGGAGGCTAGAAGTCTGAGTTCAAGGTGCTGGGCTCTAGGGTCTGAGTGATAGTTCCTTGACCTTGTGCTTCAAGGTCTGGCTCCTGGCCCACTAAAGCTGGAGGCTTTCTTCACTTAGGTAGCTGCTTGCTGCTGAGGCTGACAGAACAAGGTCAACAAGTAAAAAGGCACAGTCCTATTGTTACCAAATCACACAACAGGCCAATAATTCCAGTCCAGTGAAAGGCCCAAGATCAGCAGGCTAATGAAGACTCAGGTACAGGCAGGCTTCATGTGTGCAAAAAAGCTTGAGACCTTCCTCAAAACAGCTTCCTATATACTGGAAGCAGACCACATCTTTAAAGCACTGACTCAGCTGCTCCAGTAGATTCCACCATGAAACTGATTGCCAATCTCATCATGGGGAATAACTACATCTACTTTCCCAGTCACTCAACCCCACCCAACAAAGTTGACAACAACCTTAACCACCAAAATATACTACCATGTAAGTGAATTCAAAGTATAGTTGCAAATTTCAAATGCTCTACATGAAAAATATGGAACATGCCTATTTAGATCTAATTTATATGATAATGGTATAAGGATAACAGGTTACTTATTAAAACAAAATGAAAACAATCTTCAGAGCTCCCAGGAAAAAGAAAAGAAATAAGAAATTATTATTAGCATTTGGGAGAGGACTTTTTCTTTTCTTTTTTATGCAATTGAGTTTTTATTATAATAAATTCAGTTATAAACTGTAATTATTACAAAGACAACTGCATAAGTCTTGTACCTTGGGGAAGAAAATGAACCAGAAAGATATTTCTAAAGACAATCCAAATTGCTTTAGAGAACTTGTGTCAAACCTGTCACTTCCAACCTGACTCAACTATTTCCTTATTTGTAAAAATGACCTATATGTTTTGACATAAACCATTCTTTCTGTTCTGGCAATGACTATCCACATCACATATTTTTAATCCCACAGTAGTCTATTTTACTATTTATTGCCACTGCTTGGGTTTACTACAGTAATATTCAATTATTAGGTAAAAGAAAAATGCACTAAATATTTATTTTAAAGCAATTATGATCTACTTACTTTATAGACCCAGTAGATACAAAGGGAACGCACAGATGAAATGCCACAAACAGATTTGGGAAGAAAATATACATTAATTACATGTTTTAATCAATTTTCTTTCTTCATAATCATATTTTGAGGGCAACATAAAAGTCTAGTAGTGGGGAGAAAATATAGAATTGTCCCAGAAAAGGAACGGAAGGAGGGTAAGTTTGGAAGTAGAAAGTGGAAGCAATTGGTTTTAAAGTTTGGAAAATAAATTTTCCTCAACCATAAAAGCAGACACATATTTGGCTAGTTTTGTGATCCCTGCTTCTACAGGAGGCATAAGAAGGCCCCTGGACATCCGTCCCTCATCAGACTCAAGTCTTATTTACTCAACTACTACAGACAGCCTAAAAAGATTTATCCTAGGAAAAGGATACATTTAGAAATTTTACCAATATTCTCCACAGAGATTGTATAATCCTGTCTTCAATCACATTCTTCTTTACTCAAAACTAAAAGTTCAAACCCTCCAAGTGAAGGCTGATTATTTATAATCTTATGATCACAACTCAATATATCTCATAATCTAATGTCTGACAAAAATATTTCTTTGCCTTTTGCAGTTTAGTCTGTCATAAACAAATCTACCCTTTAGTTGTCTGAATGTTAACTTTATTTTCTCATTCAGGGTGAAATTGGCTCTCTCCTGAGTATTCAGCTTCCCTCAAAGTCCTCTTTGTATTTAACTCATTAATGTTTTCCATAAATAAATTAACACAAGGTCTAGTTAGATGTAGATATTCCTTATTATAAATGTTTTATATATTTTCCTCTCTCTATGAAAACAAATCCAGTTAGTGAATGGCATGCCATCCAACTTTATGATTCACTACCATTATTTGCTGAAACCTACCGAACTCCAGATAATTTATCCTCATTAATTGAAAGTTTTTACTCCTGCTCTCTGTATTCCCATCCACCTCCACTTATCACTGTTGTCAATATCTATCAGAATTCATGGTAATATAAACATACACATAAAATTGGAGCTGTAGAAAATGAAAAAAGTCCCCGGGAGCCAAAATATGACCTTGATTACATCCCATCTGATTTTAGAGACCAGTTGAAGAATAGATTTGACACTTTGAATACCAGTGACCAAAACTAGATTAATTGTAGGATCACATCAAAAACATAACAGATGAAGAAAGCAAAAGGTCATTAAAAAGATAGGAAAGGAAGAAAAGATAAAAATGAATTTCAGAAGAGACTCTAAAACCTGTTCTTTGAATAGAGAGTAGCTAAAGCAAATGGAAGAAATGAAAAGATTAAAGAACTGAACAGAATATTTCAAAGAGCTCAAGAAGACAAAGTCAACTATTATAAGGAAATGTGAAAAGACCTGGAGTTAGAAAACAAAAAAGGAAGAAAATTCTCAGTACTTCTCAAGCTGAAATTATTGAAGAAAAAAATTCAAACCTTGAGTTGCAAAATTGAAATATTACATGGACAAAATTCCACCACTCATCTGTCATTTTATAATACTATGATGGCTTGTACATTGCTGTGAGACTGGAAGCTATGCCACAAGTATTTCAAATACCAGCAGGGTCACCCATGGTGGATAGGTTTCAGAGAACCATGTACACTAAGACATACTTGGAAAAAAGAAGTGGCCATCAAATTCTCAAAGAATTGGCCAGTGAAAACCTTATGAATAACAGTTGAACACTGTATTACATATTACTGGAAAACTTTGTGAATAGCACTGAAACATTATTTGACATCTTATCAGAAGATGAGCCCCTCAGGTTGGAATGCATTAAAAATACGACTAGGGAAGAGTTGCCTCTTCAAAGTAGAGTCAACCTTAAAGATGAGTATGGGGTAAAGCTTTCAATACCTATATTTGCTGATGGTAGATGACTCAAAAAAGAAAAAAAAAAAAAAAA
>NW_006921663.1:10413940-10417131 GCF_000298275.1 Orycteropus afer afer | reverse complement strand
AAAAAAAAAAAAAACTGAATGTAGCAGGTATTAGCAAGAATGTAAAGAAATTGAATCCTTATATATTGTTGGTGGGGATGTAAAATCATATACCACTTCGGAAAATGACTCATGGTTCCTCAAAATTTAAATATGTAACTGTCATATGATCCAGCAATTGCACTCCTAACTATTTATTGTAAATAATTGGAAAAAGGGATTCAAACAATACTGTACACAATGTATATTGAAGTATTATTCATAATAGAAAAAAAAATGAAAACAATCCAAGTGTTCTTCATCATATGAATAAATTAATAAAATGTGGTATATATATGTAATGGGTATTATTCAAACATTAAAAGGAATGGAGCTGTGCTATATATAAAATAAATAGACTTTGAAAACTTTATAATAAGTAAAATATGCCAGACACAAAAGGACAGATATTATATGACTGCAATTATATGAAATATCTACAATAAGCAAACTCAAAGAGATAGAAAGTAAATTGAAGGGTCCTAGAGGAGACCTCTGGGAGCACCAGTGGCATAATACCTAAGGCACTGACTGATTACTAGAAGGCTGGCAGTTCAAACCCACCAGCCACTCCTCAGAAGGAAAATTTGGCAATCTGTTTCCCTAGAGATACCACCCTGGAAACCCAAAGAAGGGTCGCTATGAGTCAAACCGACTAGAGAGCAATGAGGTTTTTTTTTTTTTTTTTTAACTCAAGAATAGACAAGATCCAGCCATTGTACAAAAGGTATTTTCCCCTTCATATTGTTTTGAGAGGACAGCTTGTATGGCAGGTTAATTGCTGCAATACTAGCTCAAAATTGGCTGTTCAAACCTAAAAATTGATTCAAATATTCATTTGTTATACAGGGTTCTCTGGAGACAGACATGCAGATCTGCTCCCAAAGGTTACCGCCTTGACGACCCTACTATGGAGCAGTTCTACTCTGTATACATGGGGTGACCAACAGTCAGAATCAACTAAAAGGCAAGCAACAACAACACCTACTACAAGGGCTGGATTATGGGGGGTAATTGGGTGTTGTTGCTTAGTGACTGCCACAATGGGCTCAAACATGGCAAACATTGTGACGATGGGTCAGGGTCAGGCAGTACTTCATTCTGTTGTGCATGAGGTCTTTATGAGTTGTAACCAACTCAATGGCACCTAACAATAACAACAACAGCAACAAACTTAATGGGCACAGTGCTCCTGTTGTGTTATTAAAAAAATTTGAAGTAGACTATTTAGTGTTGTTTAACAATGTGAATGTAATTAATGCCATATAAATTATACTTAAAAATGGCTAGAATAACAAATTTTATGTTGTATATATTTCTTCTATCATAATATTTTTTAAAGTTGCAGAAAAATATATTTTTATAATATTAAAACAGTTTATGGTTCAAATTAATAATCAAACTCTTAGCGAGAAAGAAGAGGTGTTATGACTTGAGTTGTATCCTCCAAAAAAGATATTTTGATGTTCTAACCACTGATACCTGTGAGGACGATGTTGTTTGAAATTTGTACTTTGAAGATGCTATCAAGTTAACTTAAGATCATACTGAAATAGGGTGGATCCTTATAAAACAGAAAGAGATACACAGAGACAGAGACAGGGGAATGACACCTTGTGCCACTGCAGCTGCAAACCAAGGAACATCAGGAGCTACCAGAGGCTAAGAAAGAGGTATGGACATTTTTTTTTTTTTTTCTCTCAGAGGCTACAGAATGAATATTGTGTTTAATAACCTTATTCATATTTCTAGCCTCCAGAACTGTGAGACAGTAACTTTCTGTTCTTATTGAGCACCTAATTAGTGTGCAGCCCAGAAAACTAATAAAGATATTTTCTCAACCAAATAAATCACTGCAAATAAATATAACAAAAATATACTTAATGTTCAAATATTTTCGTTTGAAATCAGATTATGTGGTCTACTATCAGCAAATCCATTCAATTTTGTTCAGGAAAACAAAGCACAACTGAGAAATGAAAGGAAAGACACAAAGGTATCTTCCTTCACAAGCAATAGTTTTATTTATAGAAACAATCAAAAGTGAATAGAAAGTTAATAGCACTAAGCTGATGATTTAGTAAAACTGTTGGGTAAAACATAATATACAATACTAAAAATAAGAAATGTATATATTCCTGTACTATTTTCAAGATCCTCACAAAATAGTAAATCTAACAAATGAGGTACTTGATCTGAATAAAGAAAGTAATAAATCCTTTTGGTAAAACATTAACAGAAACCTAAATAAACTTAGTGCAATAGTATGTTCATAAATAAGAATACTGTTGCTGTTATTTGCTGTCGAGTCAGCCCCGACTCATAGTGACCCCTCCTTGGGTTTCCGAGGTGGTAGCACTACAAAAGTAGGATTGCCCAAACTTCCTTCTGAGGAGTGGCTAGTGGGTTTGAACCGCCAGCCTTCTGGTTAGCAGTCAAGTGTCTTAAGCATTATGCTACCAGAGCTCCTATAAGAATACAACTCAGAATCAAAAAGCTGTCAATTGAGTCCAAATTATAGAATTATTTACAAAAACAAGGCAATTCTATTAAATGTTAATATGTGCCGCCAAGTCACATCCAACTCATAGCAAACCTATGCACAGCAGAACAAAACACTGCCCCATCCCATGCCAGCTCCATGGTCCTGACTACACTTGACCCCATAGCCACAGTCACTGTGTCAATCCATCTCATTAAGGGCCTTCCTCTCCCTCGTTGACCCTCTGCTCATAAACGTAGCAGTAATATTTTAATTTGCATTTGAAAAATTGATTAAATTTTTTTTTAGAGAAAATGCCAAGGATAGATACATTTGAAGAAAACAAAAAAAGTGAGGGCATTTGTGAGGCAAGAGAATGTGGTGTTGCAGCACAAATACATGAATAGATCACCAGACTAGATGAGAGAGCCTGTAAAACCATTGTTGTTGTTGTTAAGTGCCATTGAGTTGTTTCCAACTCATAGTGACCCCATGCACAGCAGAATGAAACATTGCCTGATCCCGTACCAGCCCCACAATCCCTGCTATACTTGAGCCCATCATCACAGCCACCATGTCAATCCATCTAGTTGAAGGCCTCACCCTGTTTAGTCAACCCTCCACCCTACCAAGCATGACATCCTTCTTCAGGGAATGGTCCCTTCTTACAACATGACCAAAATAGGTGAGA
>NW_006921663.1:10388510-10404196 GCF_000298275.1 Orycteropus afer afer | reverse complement strand
GTAGATTGCCCCATCTTCCTTCTGAGGAGTGGCTGGTGGGTTTGTACTGCCAGCCTTCTGGTTAGAAGTCAAGTGCCTTAGCCACTATGCTACCAGAGCTCCCACAAGAATTATAAATTAATTCAATTAATGATAAATTAATCCAATTATTATTCAAATTTACACACCAGCCACTAAAGCCAAAGACAAGAAAATTGAAGATTTTCACCAACATCTACAGTCTGAAATTGACAAAATATGCAAGCAATATATATTGATTATTACTTGTGATTAGAATGCAAAAGTTTGAAACAGAAGAATTACCAATAGCTGGAAAATATGGCCTTGGTGCTAGAAATGATGCCTGAGATCACATGATAGAATTTTGCAAGACCAATAATTTATTCATTGTAAATACCTTTTTTTTTTTTAACAGCATAAAATGTGACTATACATGTGGACTGCTCCAGAAGGAATACACAGGTATCAGATCTAGTACATCTGTGGAAAGAAGTGAGGGAGAAGCTCAATAAATTCAGCCAAAACAAGGCCAGAAGCTGACGGTGGAATAAGTCATCAATTGATCATATGCACGTTCAAGTTGAAGCTGAAGACAATTAAAACAATTCCACAAGAGACATAATATGACCTTGATCATATCACATCTGAATTTAGAGACCATTTGAAGAATAGATTTGATGCTTTGAACATTAATGACTAAAAACCAAAAGAATGTGGAATGCCATCAAGAACATCATATATGAAGAAAACAAAATATCATTAAAAATATAGGAAATGAAGAAAAGACCAAAATGAATGTCAGAAGAGAGTCTGAAACTTGCTCCTGAACCAAAAAAAAAAAAAAACAAAACTCACCATGGTCAAATCGAATCTAAATCATAACACCCTTCCTTGGGTTTCCAAGGCAGTAT
Source organism: Orycteropus afer afer (assembly GCF_000298275.1). Classification (NCBI taxonomy): domain Eukaryota; kingdom Metazoa; phylum Chordata; class Mammalia; order Tubulidentata; family Orycteropodidae; genus Orycteropus; species Orycteropus afer. The sequence goes on along the minus strand of NW_006921663.1, from coordinate 10,403,285 downwards.
CTTTATTGAAGTATATTGCCCAGTCTTCCTTCTGAAGAGTGGCTGGTGCATTGGTTATGAGCAAAAATATTGAATGATGCAGGAAACATTAAAAGAAGATGGAAGAAGTACACAAAGTCACTGTACCAAAAATAATTGGTCAATGTTCATCTGTTTCAGGAGACGGCATATAATCCAGAGACAGTGGAATTGAAGGAAGATGTCCAAGCTGTGCTGAAGGAATTAGTGAAACACTGAGCTCAAGGAATCGATGGAATATACATTGAGATATTCCAACAAATGTATGTTGTGCTGGAGACACTCACTCATCTATGTCAAGAAATTTGGAAGACAGTTACCTGGCCAAATGCTTGGAAGAGCTATATATTTGTACTCATTCCAAAGAAAGTTTATCCCCCAGAATATGGAAATTATTTAATCAGTAATATCACATGCAAGATAATTCAAAAACTGTTGTAGTAGTATATTGACAGGCACCTTCCAGAAATGTAAGCTGGATTTTGATGAGGATGTGGAATGAGGGATATAATTGCTGATGTCAGTTGGATCATGGCTGAAAGCAAAGAATACCAGAAAGTTATTTACTTGTGTTTTATTGACTATGCACAAGCATTCAACTGTGTGTATCATAACAATTTATGGATAATATTGTGAAGAATGGGAATTTCACAACACTTAATTGTACTCATGAAGAGCCTGTACATAGACCAGGAGGCTGTCATTAGAACAGAACAAGGGATAATGCATGATTTAAAATCAGGGTTATATCCTTTCATCATACTTATTAAATTTGTATGCTGAGCAAATAATCCGAGATGATGGACTATATGAAGGAAAGCATGATATCAAGATTGGAGGAAGATTAATTAAGAACCTGTGATATGCAGATTACACAACTTTGCTTGCTGAAAGTGAGGATGACTTGAAGCACTTACTGATGAAGAGTGAATACTACAGTCGGCAGCATGGATTACATCTCAATGTAAAGAAAATGAAAATCCTCAAAACTGGACCAATAAGAAGCATCACAATAAATGGAAAAAAGTTTGAAGTTGATGAAAATTTCATATTACTTGGTTCCATAATCAACAACAATGGAAGCAATAGTCAACATATTAGAAGATATACTGCACTGGACAAATCTGCTGCATTCCCTGGAGGATATCATGCTTGGTAAAGTGGAGAGTCAGTAAAAAAGGGAAGATCCTCAATGATGTGGATTGGCACAGTGGCTGCAATGATTCATGTGCTCAGTTATTGTAAGGACTCTGACAAGGTGCATGATTAGGCAGTGTTTAATTCTGTTAAATGTTGCTATGAGTCTCAGCCAACTCAGCAACACCTAACAACAACACAAATAGATAGATAGAGATATAAATATAGAAATAGATAGATAGATAGATAGAGATAGAGAAAGGTAGATATAGATACATGTCATTCAAGACTCTGGCACTTCAGTTCTTCAAACTATTAAATTTAGATTTTTTTTTTTTTTTTTTTTTAAGTAAGACTGGGGTTTCATACCATAGCATTGTCATTACAACCAAAAAAAACGAAACTCACTGCCATCGAGTTAGATCCATTTTATAGAGACCCCACCTTGGGTTTCCAAAGAGGTGTCACTACAGAAGTGGATTGCCCAGATAAACCATGTATCCATTGACCCTACCATTTTTCATCTTTCCATGTCTCTCTTCCCTCGATATCAGCTAAGGTACCATTCTCCATTCCTGTAATTACCCCCTCCAAGTATTTTGACTCCTTTGTCCGTTCCTCTACCACATGGTGTTCTTTGTAAATTTGAACACTTCTTATATTCAATATTCTTCCTATTTTACTTTCACTCTGATATGTATGAATGTGGGTGGAACAGAACAAAACTTCATTAATTTAAAATAAAAATCACTATTCAAAAGTAAGTCTTCAACATTGTCTAGGTTTTATTATTAATTTATTGTACAGTTCTTCAAAGTGGCAATTACACTTATTTTCTCCACTCTTATGCCAACACCAACACCAGTATTCTACATTTTTAACTGTTCATATACATTTTAAAAAAATTCTCCTTAAAAATAAATATAAATTGCAAACTCATCCACATTATTAGTAATGCATCTACTTCTTTATACATACATTCTTCATTCCCCTTTATTATATTGAATTAATTATTTCTCTCCCTTCATCAATCCAACCTATCCAATTGAATACTGGATTAAATTCATCACTTCTAATTTATTCAAACTTTATTATTCATTTTTTTAAATATATATATAGCAATTATCCCTTTTCTTTCATGCATCATCACTTTTCTTTATAAATTATCCCTATCAGCACAAAAATATAGTTGAAAATCTCCCATTTCAATAAACAAAATTAAAAATAAAAATCTTTTTCTTTCTTCTTTCAGCTCCTGTCCTATTTCTCCCAACCATTAAAATGAAACCCTGAAATAATGCTATTATTAATAAAATTACCTAACAATTTTTGAATTTGTACAATAGACCTGAGGCTCTGTTCTACTTCACGTTCCCTAAGTCACTCATCTGTATTTTCTTTCACTTTATTGCCTCTCATTTGTCTTTGAGTCCATTACAATCAGATTTCTTCCCCACCACTCCATTAAAACTGCATTTTAACAAGGTCCCTGTGAGCTTCCGGAACTCTGATAGCATAGTGCCTGAGGCACTTGACTGCTAAGCAGAAGGCTGGTGGTTCAAACCCACCAGCCACTCCTGGAAGGAAAGGTTAGGCAATCTACTACCATAATGATATTGCTTCAGAAACCCAAGGAGGGCTTGCTATGAGTCGGGTGCAACAAGATGGCACATAACCACACAAAAACTGTGAACTTCACCCTGCCATATCAAATGTTCAATTTTTAGTTTTTGTGTGTGTGTGTGTGTGTGTGTTATTGTTGTTGTTCTACACACAGATAGAATTTGTTACTGTTGACTATTTTCTCCTTTTTGAAGCTCTATTCACTTGGTTTGTCCTGGTTTTGCTCGTGTCTAATCAGCTGCTTATGAGCTGGTTTTCTTTCTAATATGCAACCTATGTTTCTTTTCCAAGCCTTAAAGGAGAAAGTATTTGGAAATGAATCTTTGTGCCTTTTATCTACTCACATTGACTATCTAGGTGATGCCATTTAATAGCATGGATTTTGAAACTATTTATGCATTTAATTTCTCACTTTTCTTTCCCTATTCCTAATATAATGGCTGCTCCAAATGCCTGCATCCAACCACCTACTATATAGCTCTTTAGAGGTGCAATAGGCATCTGTTTTCAATAGATGTTACCAGTGAAGTTTTAGTAATGATCTCCTTTTTAGGACATTGAAGACTGATTATCACAGCACACATACAGTTTGATGAGGTCATGTGAATCATTCTGTTCAATAGCCTAGAAGAAATGAGGGTCTTTCTAGGACTATACACAGTAGAATTAGTGTAAGATTTCCATGTAATCTTTTTTCCTAATTTAGGAGAATAAGAAGGCATTGTAGTTAAGAGGCCATGGCTTTATCCTGTGTAGAACAAAGAATTTTATTGAAAAAAATAGATAAATTCTGTAAGAGAAATTTACCATTGTTGTGACAATATATTATGATTTTGTATTAATTACTGAAGTATACCTAGAAAATCCCTACTAAATAGTATCTAGAAATTATTATATCCAAAACAGACTACCGATTTCCTCCATACAAAAATATTTTTTCTCCAGATTTCTAATTTTGGTTGCCATCATCCTTATTCAGTTTAACAGAATAAATATCTAGAAGTCATTTATCACATGCTATATTCAATCTATCAGGAAATACTATTAACTATAACTTCAAAATATTTCATAAATCCCACCACTTTTCATCATTGTTACCACAGGTATACTCATGTAAGCCATAAATGACTTTTGCCAAGAGGATTTCAAGAGTCTTCCAAGTGATATTTGTTGAATGAAATTTCTTGAATGAATAAATAAATATAATTCCCAAATATCCATCTTTCAACTCTATGAAGGAAGCTCTGGTGGTGTAGTGCCTAAGGCATTTGAAATGACCCCTTCTTCCATTTAAAGCTTTGAATTGTTTCTATTTATTCTTATGAATTTAAATTATAATCTTAAAATGTTTGGATTTCACAATTTGTCATATAACAGCTATTTATTCTTTCAGTGTGTTATTTAACTACATAAAAACTTTTAAGCAAGGAGAGACAAAATGATTCAGCTATTTTTACTGCATTATTTATTTATGCATATTATGTATTATTAAGTTAAAGTTGTATGCTTTTTAAATCACCATCATCATGTTTACCTGCATTAAAATATCTTTACAAAATTAAAATTGATAATCTGTGTGAAACAAATTCAAGAAAAGTTTAAAGCTTAAGGTTAAACAATTCTGCTTTTTCATATTTCTCTGATGAAAGGTTTAAATTAATATTAGGCATATATACTTATTTCAAAGACTTACATGATGAAAGGATTATGTTATACCTTACCTCTGGCATATTCTTCATCCACTGAAATCTGTAGATAATTTTATCAAGGGAACAGTTAACCTACCTTTGGTAAAAACTTGTGGAAAAACCAGCTCTTTAGTCACTTGACCTCTCATCAGCATTTGATATTGCTAACTATCCAATCATGGAAATATTCACCCTTTAGGTTTCCTGATACCACAACCCTCTCCTGATTTTCATCTAATGTCCTCATGATTTCTGCTTAATTTCTTTTGCTGAGAAATAATAATAATTCTCAGTTATTCCTTGTATTTTTTTTTATTCTATTTTTCCCTACACTTTCACCCTAGACACCACAGAAAATCTTTTCAACTCCCATGAGTTTATATGTATATAAACCAACAAAACAAACAAATACATTACGTCAAGTTGATTCCTACTGAAACTGCTCATATAACTCTAATAAAACTCAATCTTATCCAAATGTGATCAAGTAATTGCTCTCAGCTGTCCTAATAAAAAAATAAATAAATAAAATAACTCACTGCCTACTTGCCATCAAGTCTTTTCTGACTCATAGGAATCCCTCCTTGGGTTTCCGAGGCAGTATCTGTCCAATCTTCCTTCAGAGGAGTGCCTGGTGGGTTTGAACCACCAGCCTTCTGGTTAGTAGTCAAATGCCTTAGGCACTATGCCAATGTAGACTATAAAAAATCAAATGTGTCTAAAATTGAACTTACTATCTTGGATCTAAAACCATCTTCTCTTGAATTCTTTCAATAGATCTTTGACTCCTTTTTTCCTTGCCATGTGAAATAACTATATTTTGAATATTTTAGGCCATGAATATAACTTGTATTCTGTCTATGGTAAACATTTGTGGGGCAAAGTATCAATTCTTTTTTTTCCTTCTAAGGATTTAGATGAATTTTCCCATTTGTTTGAAGATAAATGTGGAAGTCCTTCTACTATTCTTCATATACATTCTTTGTTAATTACATGTGAGTAAAATGGTCTCTCTGAGTTCATAGCTCAATTCTATTTTCTGTAAGTTCCTTTGGTAAACAGAAATTATTAGTCTTCACTCAGTTAAATGGATATATATTTTTTTTCTTTCATGGTTTTCAGTTTTTTTGAACAAATATATCATTTCATCAAAGGGAAAAATCACTTTTAATATTTCACACATCAAAGAATATGTACCAGGAATAGAAGAAGGAGTTCTATAATTTGATTGACTAAAAAAGAGTGGGCAAAAATATGAACTGACAATGCAGAGAAAAGCAAAAAAAAAAACACAATGCATATGAAGAATTGCTCCATCCCACCAATAATCAGACAATTGAGAATTTAAATCATAATACAATATTTTACTGGCATTAAATATGTAAAAATCAAATAATCTGAAAATAGTAAATATTGGGCTAGGATAATGAGTAGTTGAGATTGCTTTTATAACTACTTTGGAGAACTTTGTCATAGACACATTTAACATTTTTTTGTTCCATGACTCAGTATTTTCACTTCTAGAAAGATAACTAGACAGATATTTCTGCGTGTTAGAAAACATAAGCTTATAAAAACATAATTTATAATAGGAAAAAAAAAACTAAAATATAAACTGGAAATCAAACAAACGATCAGTTATAAGCAAGTAAATAAATACATCTTCAAGAGAACACCTGGATGGTGCATATGGTTAAGGAACTTGGCTACTAATGAGAAGAATGGAGGTTGGAGTCCAAGCAGTGGTACCTCAGAGAAAAGGCCTAGAGATCTCCTTCCAAAAAATTAGTCATTGAAAGTTATATGGAGCACAGTTCTACTTTGACACACATAGTCACCATGAATCTGAACTGACTCCATGGCGACTAGTTGGTACATTCACACAAAGTGCTATGTATTTTCTTGGTATTATATGATGTCCAGTTGTTTTTGACTCATAATGACCTTATGTAAAACAGAAGGAAACACTGCCTTGTCTATGCCATCCTCATAGGATTGATATACTTGAGCCCATTGTTGTAGGCACTGTGTCCATCCATCTCATGGAGGGCCCTTTCCTTTTTTGCTATCTACTTAACAAACATGATATTCTTCTCCAGGAACTGGTTCTTCCTGATAGCATGACCCATGTCCAAAAGATGAATTCTGGCCATTCTAGCTTGGTACATTCTAAGGAGGGTGTCCTACTATAAGGCTATACTTCTTACAAAACAGATTTTATTCATTTTTCTAGTAGTCATAACACCGTAATTCAAATGCATAAATTCTTCTACATTCTGCTATCTATAGCATTGAAAAATACATGATCTGTAGTTACATATAAAATGCATGGGTGGATCTTTGTAACAAATTCTTAAATATAAAAACCAAACCCCAGGTGACTACAATTAATATAAAAATACTGTTCTAAAATACACTAGCTGGTAGCATTAAACAGTATAAGATTTCATCATATTTATATATAGTTGTATATATTTGTATATAGTCAGATAACAAACACATACACGCACATATATATATGTATGTATATATAGTCACACACACACATATATACACCTACATACACTCATTCACTTTGTTAGGTGCCACTGAGTTGACTGTAAAACAAAATGAAACACTGTCCAGTCCTGCACCTTCTTAACAATTCTTGCTGTCCTTGAGTGTATCGTTACAGCCACTGTGCCAATTAATCTCATTGAGGGACTTCCCCTATTTCCTGACCTTCCACTTTGTTGTTGTTGTTGTTGTAAGGTTCTGTAGAGTCAGATCCGACTCATAGTGACCACTCCTTGGGTTTCTGAGGCAGTATCACTACGGAAGTAGATTGCCCAACCTTCCTTCTGAGGAGTGGCTGGTGGGTTTGAAGCGCCAGACTTCTGGTTAGCAGTCAAGTGCTTTGGGCAATGTGCTACCAGAGCTCCCACCTTCCACTTTACTAAGCATGATATCCTTCTCCAGAGACTCATCCCTTCTGACAACATGATCAAAGCAAATGAGATAAAATCTAGCCATTCTCACTTCTAAGGAGGATACTTGGTGCAATTCTTCTAAGACAGATTTCTTTGTTCTTCCGGCACTCCATAGTATATTCAGTATTCTTTGCTAACACCACAATTAAACGGAATCCATTTTCTTCAGTTTCCTTATTTATTAAACAACTTTCACATGCATATACTTTTCTCTGAGTTCATGGCTTAATTTTATTTTCTGTTAAATGTTGTCTTCCTGTAAAAGTGAGGTCTTTGATTCTTAACACTTTAAATAAGTCTTTTACAGCAGAATTGCCTAGTGCAATACGATGTCTGATTTCTTGACTGTTACTTTCTTTGATGTTGATTGTGGATCCAAGTAAAATGAAATCTTTGAAAACTTCAATCCGTTCTCCATTTATCATAATGTTGCTTATTGGTCCAGTTGTGAGGATTTTTTTTATTTTTATTGACATGTATTCCATACTGAAGACTGTAGTCTTTGATCTTCATCAGCAAGTGCTTCATGTCATATTCACTTTCAGCAAATTTTGTGTCATCTGCATATCACAGGTGGTTGATGAGTCTTTCCCAATCCTAAATCCGTATTCCCAATCCAACTTCTCAGATTATTTGCTCAGCATCAGATTGAATAAGTATAGTGAAAAAATACAACTCTGACACACACCCTTTTCTGACTTTACACCATGTGGTATCTCCTTGTTCTTTTCGAATGACAACCACTTATCCTATGTACAAGTTCCTCATAAGCAAAGGCAAGTGTTCTGGAACTACCATTCTTCCCAATGTTATCTATAATTTATTATGATCCACATGGTCGAATGTTTTCACGTAGTCGGTAACCACAGGAAAATGTTTTTCTGGTATTTTTTGCTTTCAGCCAAGATCTATTTGACGTCAGCAATGATCTCCCACATTCCATGCACTGTACTGAATTCATCTTGAATTTCTAACAATTCCCTGTCAATATACTGCTGCAACCCTTTTGGAATTCTCTTCAGCAAAAGTTTACTTGCACATGATATTAACAATATTGCTAGGTAATCTCCACATTTGTTGGAGCAGTTTTCTTCAGAATGGGCACAAATATGGATCTCTTCCCGTCATTTGGCCAGGTAATGGTATTCCAAATTTCCTGGCAAAAATAAGTCAGTGTCTCAAGTTTTGCATCCTTTTCTTGAAACATCTCATTGGGTAGACCATCAATTTCTGGAGCCTTGTTTTTCACCAATTCCGTCAGTGCATCTTAGACTTCTTCCTTCAATGCTATCGGTTCTTGATCATATACTGCCTCCTGAAATAATTGAATGCCAACCAATTATTTTTCATACAGTGACTCTGTGTACTCCTTCCTTCTACTTTTGATGCTTCCTAAGTCATTCAATATTTTGACCATGGAAACCTTCAGTGTTTTAATAAATTTAGAATTTTTCCTTCAGTTTTTTATGCTCTAGAAATGCTGAATGTGTTCTTCCCATATGATTTTCTAACTCTAGGTCATTGTACATTTCATTTTAGTACTTTACTTTGTACTAAAAGTACAAAGTACTGGAGCTGTCCATAAAATATCCATTTTACCCCCCAAAATTAAAACAAACATAGGAAGAAAAAAATAAATGAAAGGACAAATCAGATTGGACATTTCTGATGGAAAAGTTCTCTTTAAAGTGTTGTTAAAGAGCAAAGATGTTACTTTCAGAACTAAGGTACTTCTGACTTAAGTCATGTTATTGCATAGTGCCTAAGGCACTTGACTGCCAACCAGAAGGCTGGCAGTTCAAATCTACCAGCCACTCCTCAGAAGGAAGATGGGGCAATCTACTTCCATAGTGATACTGCCTTGGAAACCCAAGGAGGGGTCACTACGAGTCGGGTCCGACTTGACGGCACATAACAATAACAACAACATATGCATGTTTGAGTATGATAGTAGGGGTTGTGTGTCAACTTGGTTGGACCAAGATTCTGAGTAGTAAAACCTGCTGTGGTGTGGTTATTCCTATGATGAGATAGGATGTATATGCTCTGAGCAGTCAATATATTGAAAAGGAGTTTTTTTGAGGGGTGTAGCCTGCTTCAAATATGGATATGGATATCCTGGAAAAATGAGAAAACCTACTGTGGATCTGAATCCTGTTGTGCTGCCTACAACTGTCTGTGAGTGAACTATCCACCATTCTGCCTAGTGATCTTGGATTTGTCATCTGCCAAAGTCAACAGCCATTACATTACCTACCAACCTTGAACTCCTCAGCCCCTGCAGCTGCATAAGTTAAGAAAAGCTTCCACTTTGACATTTGATCCAGGACCTTGGTACTTGCCAGCTTCTATAACTGTGTGAGCCATTTTCCTAAGATAAATTTCTCTCTCTCTCTCTCTGTGTATGTGTACATGTATGTGTGTGTGTGTGTGTTTGTGTGTGTGTGCGTGTATATGCTTTACTCTTCCTAAATTGGTTCTCACTAATTCTCTTTGGGTTTTCCAATTTGATCAATCATAATGGCACTGATAACTCTATTTCAGTTAGTAATGAGGGCCCTGCTAATCCATGGCATGAGGAGGCAACATTTTTGAAAAGTCAGGCTCTGGGTGATTGCATGTTTGATACTTTCCTGCAATTTTGTCAGCATGAGGAGTATAAGGAAACTGATTGGTTAGTCCTACTTAAGCTAGACAAAATAGTGAAAGAGCAAGATAAGTTCAAGGCTGCTGAGTAACAGCTCAAGCACTACATAAAAGATCTCAATGTTTCCAGTTGCACCCTGAAAGAAAGCCTTATTTCTTCTAGTAATGGACCTGATATTGCTGAAAACCAAATCAAAAGTATTATTATAAGTGTGGTTGAATTACAATGTCAATTTATTTGTCAATCCAGAATGGGGTTGGAAGTTAAAGTGAGGGCACTGATTGTGAAAAAATGGGTGGGATCTTGAAACCTGGATGCAGACATATGGGAAGACAGTCGGGAAGATGACAATATGGAGCCTGTAAATTCTGTTGAATCCCTCCTGCCAAAATACCATCCCTTCCTGAAGAGATTACTATAAAACCATTATTCTTTCCACCTCTATTTGATGAGATCAACCCAACTCTTCCTGCAGGGTCATTGTCTGAGGTAGATGCTATGGGGGACATTGCTGAATGTTCTTAGGAACTGCCCCAACCACCCATTGTTGCTGGTAGACCTAGAACTAGACCTAAGTCCAAGTGAGCCCAAAAATGTGAAATAAAAAGTGTGACTGAGGAAGTGGTACACTACATGAGAAAAGACCTACTTGATTTTGCTAACATGTACAGACAGAATCCTGGACAATATGTGTGGGGATGGTTATTGACAGTGTGGGATAATGGTGGAAGGAAATTAACATTGGATAAATTTGAGTTTATTGGTTTAAGCCTACTAACTATGAATTTATTGGATTCATTGAGATGTTTAAACAAACAGATGCCATGCTGGAGAAACTCACTCAGCTATGCCAAGAGATTTGGAGAACAGCTACCTGGCCAATTGACTGGAAGAGATCTGTTCCAAAAGACAGGTGATCCCACATAATGTGGAAATTATATCATTAATATCACATGGAAGTAAAATCTTGATTAAAATAATTCAAAAATGGTTAAAGCAGTATATTGACAAGTAACTTCTAGAAATGCAAGCTGGATTCAGGAGAGGGTATAGAATGAGGAATATCATTGCTTATGTCAGATGGATCTTAGCTGAAAGCATAGAATACCTGAAAGATGTTTACCTGTGCTTTATTGACTATGCAAAGGCATTTAACTGTGTGGATCATAAAAAGCTAAGGATAACATTGTGAAAAGTGGGAATTCCAGAGCAGTTAATTGTACTCATGAGGAACCTGAACATAGACCTTTACATAGAATCTGTACATGACATAGGCTGTCATTTGAACAGAACAAGGGGATACTGCATGGGTTAAAATCAAAAAGGGAGAGCATCAGGGTTGTTTCCTTTCACCATACTTATTCACTCTGTATGCTGAGCAAATAATCTGAGAAGTGGGATTATATGAAGAAGAATGAGGCATCATGAATGGAAGAAGGCTCATTAACAACCTGTGATATGCAGATAACACAACTTTGCATGCTGAAAGTGAGGATGACTTGAAGCAGTTACTGATGAAGTTTGAAGACTACAGTCTGCAGTGTGGATTACACTTCAGTATAAAGAAGATAAAAATCCTCACACCTGGACCAATAAACACCATCAGGATAAATGAAGAAAAGATTGAAGTTGTCAAAGACTTCATATTACTTGGTTCTACAATCAACACCAATGGAAGCAATAGTCAAGACAACAGACAATGAATTGCATTGGGCATATAAGCTGCAAAAGATCTCTTTCAAGTGTTGAAGAGCAAAGATGTCTCCTTGAAGACTAAGGTGCGCCTAACCAAAGCCATGATATTTTCAATTACCTCTTACGCATGTGAGCCCTGGACAATGAATAAGGAAGAACAAAGAAGAGTTGATGCTTTTGAGTTGTGGTGTTGATGAAGAATGCTGAGAGTACCGTGGAGTGCTAAAAGGACTAACAAATCTATCTTAGAGGTGTAGCCAGAATGTTCCTTGGAAGCGAGAATGGCCAGACTTTGTCTCATCTACTTAGGTCATGTTGTCAGAAGGAATCATTCCCTGGAGAAGGATATCATGCTTGGTCTAGTGGAGAATCAACAAAAAAGAGATCAACAAGAAGGATTGACACAGTGGCTGCAACCATGGGCTCAGGTATAGCAAGAATCATGAGGCACAGGACCAGGCAGAGTTTTGTTCTGTTGTATATAACCTCACTATGAGTAGGAGATGACTCAATAGCACCTAACAACAACAAGAAGTATAGATTCTTCATTCAATGTTTCAACTTGAAAGATTAGGAAATAATCTAATTGCTTATTTGTTTGGCTTACTGAATCATGGATTATGCTGTGGCCCACTTTAAGTCCAGTTGAACTACCAGACCTGCCTTGGTATAATGTAGAAGAAGATACCCAGACGCTTAGAGAAATTGACCTGTTAGATTTATCAGATTAGACCCATAGATCCAGAAATGGAGAGCTCAGACAACACACCTTTTAACACTACTGTGTGGAACAAATTTGTGAAGGTAGACCCAGCATCCTTTAAGATGGCTGGGATTGCTATTTTATGTAAACCAGATTTGACAGTGGGAACTGCCCTCAATGGATTAAGACATTTAACTACAATGGGGCTGATTAGAGCACATTGTAGTAGGGGCCAAATGGCAGCAGTTAATTGACAAAGACAAGGTGGACATAGTTACTATAATGAAGAGCAGAGTCAAAACAGTAATCAGAATACTTTGACTCACGTACAAGTATGGTATTGGCTACTTAGACATGGGTTTCCTAGGAATGAAATACATGGGAAACCTATTAACTATTTACTTGATCTGTATAGATGGAAGAATTCTAGGTCACATGAACAGTGGTCTAGAGTCATGGCCCCTCAAACAATTCCCAAACTTGAGTCAGTTTACAGACCCACAAGCCCTTGAATGAGTCAGTCCAGGTCCCCTTGAGGAAGGACCCCACTACACTGCCAAAAATGTATACTGTCAATCTTTCTCCCAGCCTTCCCAATAGGAATCTGAGGTCTTTTACAAGAGTGACTGTTCATTGGGGAAAAGGGAATGATCAGACTATTTGAAGATTTGTGGATACTGGCTCTGAACTGATACTAATTCCTAGAGACCTGAACTGTCACTGTGGCCCACCAGTCATAGTGGAGGCATATGGAGGTCAAGTTATTAATGGATCTTAGCTCAGGTGTCTCTTACGGTGGGTCCAGAGGGTCTTCAAACCCATACTGTAGTGATTTTCCCAGTTTGAGAACACATAATTAGAATAAATATACAAAGCAATTGGCAGAATTTCCACATTGGATCTCTGAAATGTGGAGTAAGGACTATTATGTTAGGAAAAACCAAGTAGAAGCCATTAGAACTGCCTCTACCTAGAAAAATAGTAAGCAAACAGCAATACCACATCCCGGGAGGGATTGCAGAGATAGCTGCCATCATCAAGGACTTGAAGGATACATGGGGATGATTCCTACCACATCCTCAATTAATGTGCCTATTTGGCCTGTGCAAACAACAGATGGATCTTGGAAAATAGCAGTAGATTATAATAAACTAAATCAGGGTGACTCCAAGTGCAGCTGCTATTCCTGATGTGTTTTCATTGCTTGAGCAAATGAATGCAAATCCTGGCTCTTAGCATGCAGCTATTGATCTGGGCAATGCCTTTTGTTCAACCCCAATTTAAAAGGATCATCAGAAGTAGTTTGCCTTCAGCTGGCAAGGCCAGCAGTATACTTTTACAGTGCTTCTTCAGGGGTATATCAACTACCCAGTACTATGTCATAATTTAGTTTGTAGGGAATTTGATCACCTCTCCCTTCCAAAAGACATAACACTGGTCCGTTATATTGATGTCATTAGGCATATTGGACCAGTAATGAAAATGTATCAATGACTCTAGACTTATTGGTGAGATGTCTGTGTGCTAGAGGGTGGGAAATAATTAACCTGATAAAAATTCAGACACTTGGTTCTGGCAAGATGGCAGACTAGGTAGAAAGACTGCACAGTCCCTCTTCAACAAAGAAAAGGGAAACCAGTTAACACAGACACAGAAGACAATCTTGGACCCCTGAGCCTTGAAGGGAAGGATATAGAAGTTGACTAAACCCCAATTAGCAGAAGAATTTGCATGAAAATACCAAAAAAGGAGACATATGGAGCTGCGGTCTGACAGTGATCTTGAATGATCCTGATGACACAGACAGCTTGGAGATTCCCGAGTGGTGGCAGGACCTAAGAATTAACCTAGAAATCACCCTGCTAGGCAGGGACTGTAAGGAGGACTGTGCACAGTGGTTGGGGAACAAACGGAGAAGGTGAAGAGAAAGGTGGGCTGAACTTTGGACTTTTGCGGTCAAGAGGGTGCAGCCATTTCGAAGGTTTAAGAAGCAGCTTGACTATTTTGGATATTTAAAGAGACAGTGCTCTTACAGATTCCTGGGGCTTAAGAACACGTTCTGCTCTCTATCAATGCCAAGGACACTCAGGACCTGCAAGACTGAAAATGTACAACATTTCTCTTGTTACTTGTATACCCCACACCCGCTTTGTGAAAGGAGGTGTGGCCATCCCCAACTCCCACCTACCTTCTGGGACTACAGGAACTCCATCACAGCTTGTGTGCTCAGACGGAGCCTGGGTGCCCTGCCCTATCCTCCACCAAATTTTTTTTTCTCTTTTTTTAATTTTTATT
>NW_006921663.1:10378226-10386914 GCF_000298275.1 Orycteropus afer afer | reverse complement strand
ACCATTAATACACAAGATGACACAACCCAGAAACTACAGCTATGGACATATCCAAAGTAAAATGAGCTTACAAGATTGTAAACAGGGAACCAGAAAAATCAATTGGCAGGTGAGGACAACTACCAACAAAAAGAGGGAAAAGACTCTGTGGTTACAAAGGTTCTAAATGGTGAGGGAGTTAAGAAACTTGCAAGATAGAATGGACTGTGTGCTTAGTCACGACATGAAGCTTTTAAAGGCCATAGGCAAAGGAATTTGTTGGCACAGATTGAGAACATAGGGATACCCTCTGAATAGCTGAAAAACCATTTTTTAATAGTCTTTTCTATAATATTTTGTCTTAGATTTCATAAATTTAATCATATAATTAATATTTTTCTAAAATAACTTATAGAAATTTTAATTCACTTTCAAATGAGTAAAACATACCAATATATGAAATTTGTAGATTTTGAGATAAGTTTATCTATCACCATGTTTTCTCCTGAGCAGTTCTCTGTGACTTATATTCTGACTTAATTTTCTACCAGATGTCTAAACAAAATATCTAATACAGCAAATATTTACATGATTCTTAAAAAAATAAAATAAATAAACAGTTTCCATTAAGTGGATTTCAACTTATGGCAACCCCATTAATATCAGGGTAGGACTGTGCTATAGGGTTTTCAATGACTGACTTTTCAGAAGTAGAGCACAATGCCTTTCTTCAAACCTTAGCAGCTGAGCATGTTAATCATTTGCACCATCCAGAGACTCCATATGATTGATTTTAAATACTGATTTTTAAATTATTACTTTTATACATATATACATGTTGTTGTTGTTGTTGTTAAGTGTCGAGCCATTTCCGACTCATAGCGGCCCCATGCACAGCAGAAAAAAACACTGCCAGATCCCGCGCCAGCCCCACAATCCCTGCTATACTTGAGCCCATCAGAGCAGCCACCATGTCAATCCATCTCATTGAAGGCCTCCCCCTCTTTCGTCGACCCTCCACCCTACCAAGCATGACATCCTTCTCCAGGGAATGGTCCCTTCTTACAACATGACCAAAATAGGTGAGACGAAGTCTGGCCATTCTTGCTTCCAGGGAGCATTCTGGCTGCACTTCCTCCAGGACAGATCTGTTAGTTCTTTTAGCAGTCCATGGTACTTTCAGCATTCTTTGCCAGCACCACACCTCAAAAGCATCAACTCTTCTTCGGTCTTCCTTATTCATTGTCCAGCTCTCACATGCATACCAGGCGATTGGAATATCATGGCTTGTGTCAGGCGCACCTTAGTCCTCAAGGAGATATCCTTGCTCCTCAGCACTTGAAACAGTTCCTTCGCAGTTGACTTTCCCAATGCTACACGTCGTCTAATGTCCTGACTGCTGCTTCCATTGGCATCGATTGTAGAACCAAGCAACGTGAATTCCTTGACAACCTCAATCTTCTCTCCATTTATTGTGATGCTGCTCATTGGTCCAGTTGTGAGGATTTTTGTTTTCTTTATATTGAGACATAATCCATACTGCAGACTGTATTCTTCAACCTTCATCAGTAGGTGCCTTACCTATATCAGACTACATATATATATATATATATATATATATATATATATGTAAATTTATAATTGATTTTATCATATATATATATATATATATATATATATATATATATATGATAGGATCAATTATAAGTTTCACTTTCCATGTATCCCAGAATAAGTATTAGTAGCCATTGAATTGATTGTGACTCAGTGATCTTATAGGATAGAGTAGAACTAGTCCATAGATTTCCAAGACTGAACTCTTTATGAAAGCGGTCACATGTTCTGCTGAGTGGCTTGTGAGTTTGACCAACTCACCTTTTGGTTAGCAGTGAGCGCTTAATTATTGCTCATATTTATGTGTGAGTGTGTTTATGTGTGTATGTTTGTGTGTATAGTAAAACTTGTGAAAGTTGGAAACTGTGTGAAGTAGATACCTGTTTGAAAGGGACAACTGAAATATTTTCCACTAAAATGAGTGATGGAAAAGTGGTAGGACTGTACCCTGCCAAAGGCAGAAATCTTTCAAGAGTCTCAGAAGTAAGGCAATCCCACTGAGTTCTAGTTCTCACAGATTTCACTGTATATATTATTGTTGGATGCCATGAAGCCAATTCTGACTCATAAAGACCCATGTGACAAGGTATAAATGTCCCGTAAGGTTTTCTAAGTTGTAATCTTTATGGAAGTAAATTGTCATGTCTTCTTCCCATGGACTTGCTGAGTGAATTTAAACTGCCAACCTTTGGGTCGACAGCATACACATGCACATATTTGTTTAAATATTTTGTTTTTAAGCAATAGAAGTGTACTCTGGTGGCATAGTGACTAAGGCACTTGACTGTCAACCAGAAGGCTGACGGTTCAAATCCACCAGGCACTCTTCTGCAGGAAGGTTGGGGAATCTACTTTTGTAGTGATAT
Organism: Orycteropus afer afer; assembly: GCF_000298275.1. Lineage (NCBI taxonomy): Eukaryota > Metazoa > Chordata > Mammalia > Tubulidentata > Orycteropodidae > Orycteropus > Orycteropus afer. The sequence goes on along the minus strand of NW_006921663.1, from coordinate 10,384,455 downwards.
TGCCTCGGAAACCCAAGGAGGGGTCGCTATGAATTGGGTCTGACTCCATGGCACATAACAGCTACAGTGACAACATCAACTGAATAACTGCAAGATAAAGGATACCATGATATTTAGGAAGGAAGGAGTCAGGGTACCTTGGTGAATCTATATAGAAGAGCACTTTTTAGACTGTTCTGTCCTAACTCCTTTCTGTCCCTTAGGTTATCCACACAAGATTCAAATTCTAAATACATAGCAATATACGTAAGTGATAGTCAGATGTGCTTTACTATGGTTGGGGCATGAAGTAAGAAGGCAAGGGAAGATCCCCAAAAGAAGGAATGAGAGTCAGCTGTAGTTAAGTCAATTTCCACGCTTAGCAACCCTATGTACAACACTGCCTGGTCCTGCATCATCCTCACAACTGTCATGGTTGAGCCCATTGTTGCAGACAATATCTCCTAAAAGTAATGCAAAACTCAAAATACTAAAAGCAACAACAACAAAAAAAAAAATCTTTTTTTTTTTCATATGACTATGTTTGATTATGCACTTACCGTGAGCTAAAACTTATGGGTAGGAAGATTATTTGTTATACGGCAAATGTCTTCTTGTAGACTTGGCTGAAAAACTTACTTCTGTGTATTTTGAGCACCTTCTCTGTACTAGTCATTATCCTATGTGTGGAATTTTTCTACAGATAAATAATATTGATAGTAATTAGATAAATTTTGATATTATGTGAAATCCTGAGGTTATTTTTTAGAAAAAAAATAACTAGTATGAAAATATTGAAAAGTGAAATATGCATTTTAGCTAACAATGTAACTGTCTTGCACAGATTGATATAATATTACTAAGTCATTATTAGCAAGAGCTGTGTGCAGGCATGTTAGTAGTGTTTTCATTAGAGGCCTCATGCACCATTGTCTCATCCTCTAGGCATACTGAAATTAAATTGTATGGCACAATTAGTACATATCATAGTTGTGTAAAGTTAATGACTATAATTTACTGAAATTTGGCTTTTTGGTCCCATAAGATTTCATGCCTATTTAACTAACCTTCACTTAATTGAAGGCAGAGCAATGCTACAGTTAAGAAAACCTTTCTTTCATTTCAGAGATTAAACCGATTATTCTAAAATGAGTAAATAACCAGTTCTGATGTACATTTATGAAGAGCTATTGACACAATTAAATCATAATACATGTGTTATTACTTTAAATTGTATATTTCAATGTTTATATGTAGTAATATGTTCATTTCAAAGTTAAAAAAATATTCTTAAGACATGCAAACGATTTATAGAAATCACCCATAAACCTATCACATCATGATGTGAACAGCAGAGGATAAAATAGAGATTAACGATATTTTGCATCTATATCATAAACTGCTAATCCTCTAATTAACCATATGTTGTTGTTGTTGTTGTTATTTGCCATTGAGTCAGCCCCGACTCATAGCAACCCCTCCTTGGGTTTCCGAGGCAGTATCACTACAGAAGTAGGATTGGCCAACCTTCCTTCCGAGGAGTGGCTGATGGGTTTGAACCACCAGCCTTCTGGTTAGCAGTCAAGTGCCTTAGTCACTATGCTACCAGAGCACCTAATTAACCATATACACATATATATATTAAACATAAAATGTAGCCTTTTACAAAATGAACCATATGTAACAATTTATACAAGATATTTTGTTTAATACTTAGTATTATGCTGTGACAATTTCCATTCCACTGAATATTTTTCAAATTCATAGGCATTTTTAAAGATTTGGAGTCATATACATCATCTTTAATTATCTGTTTGACTTGAAAATGTTACTAGGCCTTATATAGTCTTCAGTTTCTTCATCTTTAAAGTGTTTCATGTTACCTGTCTCATTGCATTCATACTAGGATTAAAACTAATACCTTAAAAACAATGTATGAACACACTAAGTTGCACAGGTAGTTAAATGTAAGCATTTAATAAGTAGGTGTAAATACTATTTAAATTATACATGTAAAATTTTATCAACTATATATCTAATTTTATTTTTTAAGTATATTTTGAACATTTAAGCTTTAATTATTTTAAACAGAGCATTGAACAGTATTTAATGCCCTTAGATAAGTCTATTCATTTATTCATTATTCATTTTTAGAATCAAGCTGGTATTCCATTACATTAACAATGGTAATGAAAATGGAAATACTAAACAAATTGAAATGTTTTTATATTGTAAATCTTTGCATAATTTTATTTTAGAAATCTAAAAGTAAACTATCAAAAGTAAATTATGCATGAATATAACTCTGATATTTGAGTTATATTATGCAACAATTTGTAGTATTCTCAAAAGCATTTTTTTTCTGTGATTAATAATTAATGTCTATTTCATTGGGAATAGAAAATAGTTAATATTTTTCCAAGGAATATCTAACAAGATGATAATTAAAATTCTAAACTGGCTTTTTACATGCAACAAAAAAGAACACTGTTTTGTATTTTTTAAATTATCTGTGATAATGTAGAAATAACTTTTTTTTTTTATTATCTTAGGTAATGATAGTAAGATGGTATTATGGATAAACACTAAGTGACCCACAAGTTTTAATTTTCTTAACAAAGGAATAGATCCAAATGGAAATATATTGCGCCACCTTCAAAGATTCCTTTAATACATGACCCTCCAGAGCCCTACGAAATTTTTCTTTTTATCTACATACCCCTAAAGCTTCCTAACCCTTGAAAGACTTGATATTCCTTCCAGTATATGGGCCATCACTTCCATAACAACCATGGAGCTATGGAGGCAAGATTTGTGAAAATTATTTTTGAAACAAGTTTGTAATGGCTAATTGCACAGGTTAAGAAGAGTGTCAGTGGGAAACTAACTGCTTCACAGACATTCTTATATTGCAATTTTCTACAATACTTCATTTGAACAAAGGGATGAAATTTAAATTAAAAAAGAAAAAGAAAAAACTATTTTTAATTTTTTTAAAGAAACGTTCTCATAGAATAAGGTTAGAAGATCAGATCAGGTAAGTTACAAAGTCAGGAATCTAATCTTACTTGGCATTTTTGTGCTTATTGTGTAACATTGTGCCCACTGCTATATTTGTCTGAGTTCTAAATCGTTTATTATAAATGAAGATCATACTCTCAAACGTGTCTCTTACTTTACAGAATTTCATTCAATAATAGATGGAATTTCTTAGTGTGGGGTCCCAGATTACATACTAACTATAGATTCTATTTAAGCTATAGGAAAATATATGTTTAAAAAAAACTGTCGTTGAGTCGAATCCAACTTATAGCGACCCCTCCTTGGGTTTATATATCAAAGAAAAATTCTGTAAATTTAATATGTTTCATTTATTTATTATTTTACTGTGGTGAAAACATATACAACAAGACATTTGACAACATTACAACTTCCACATTTACAGATCGAAGATACTGATAAATTTTTTCATGTTGTGCCACCATTATTGCTATTCTTTTCCAAAATATTCCACCACCACCAGCAAAAGCTTCCCATTTTCCCCTCCCCCCCACTTCTGGTAACCTTTGCTGTATATATATATATATATGTTGTTGTTATATGCTGTCGTGTTGGGCCCAACTCATAGCGACCCCTCCTTGGATTTCTGAAGCAGTATCATTACGTAAGTAGATTGCCCCATCTTCCTTCCGAGGAGTGGCTGGTGGGTTTGAACTGCCAGCTTTCTGGTTAGCAGTCAAGTGCCTTAGCCACTATGCTACCAGAGCTTATATATATATATATATATTTATTTATTTATTTATTTTTAGTCTTTCTCAGAATTTTCCCTCTTCTGCTCTCCATTCCCTGGTAACCAACAAAGAATATTTCAATCCATGTATGAACTTTTCCTTGCCTTTTCACAATAACGGACTAATAGAATATTTGTCCTTTTGTGATTCACTTATTTCACTCAGCATAATGTCCTAAAAGTTCATCCACATTTTGCAGTGTTTTGAAGATTCTACATTATTCTTTAGAGTTGCATACTATCCCATTGTGTGTATGTACCCCAGTTTGTTTATTTATCCCTCAGTTAATGGCCACTCAGTTTGTCTTCATTTCTTTGCTATTGTTAATAGTGCTCTGATGAATATATATATATATATATATATTCTGTCTCTCACTACTTTAGAATATATAAATAGTAATGGGATTACTGGATCAAATGATATTTCTATTTCCCATTTCTCAAGGATTCACCATTATGATTTCCACACAGGTTGTAAAGTCCCACCAACAGTGCCTTACAGTCCCAACCTTTCCACATCCTCACAGCATTTGTTATTTTGTGTATTGTTGAACTTTAATATTAATGCTGAAGTGAATGGTTCTTTTGATTTGCATCTCTCTAATGGCTAATGATTGTGTAAATTTCTTCATGTGTTGATTGGCTGCCTGAATATATTCTTTGAAGAAGTGTCTGTTCATGTTTCTACCCATTTTTTAATTGGATTGTTTGTCTTTTTTGATGTTGAGATATTGGAATTTTCTATAAATTTTAGAGATAAATTCATTTCCTGATATGTCATTGCTGAATATTTTTTCTCATTCTGTAGATTCTCTTTTTACTCTTTTCAGGGAAGTCTTTTGAAACACATAAGAATTTAATTTTTAGTAGGTACCAATAATCTAGTTTATCTTCTGCTGTTTGTACATCTTAGGTTATGTTTGATAATCTGTTTATGCCATATATTAGAGCTCCTAAGTTTGCCCCTATTTTTTTCTTTGATGAACTTTATAATTTTAAGTTTTACTTTTAAGTCTTTGATCTGTCTCAATTCATTTTTGTGTATGGTGTCAAGTATGGATCTTGTTTCAGTTTTCTGCAAATGAATAGGTAGTTTTGCCAGCACCATTTGTGAAAGAGACCATCTCCTCCCCATTGAATGGATTTCAGCCCTTTATCAAAGATCAGCTGACCACAGATGGAAGGATCTATTTTTGGGTTCTGCATTCTGTTCCACTTGTCTATGTGTCTGCCATTGTACCAATAGTAGGCTATTTTGACAACTGTGGCTGTATCAGAGTTTTGAGATCTGGGAATGTGAGACATCGAGACATCTTACTTTGTTCTTCTTCTTCAGTACTGCTTTGCTCATCTGAGGTCTCTTTCGTTTCCACATAAAATCAGTGCTTTTTTTTTTTCTATTTTTCTAAGAATGTGGATTGAATGTGGATTGGGATTGCATTGAATGTATACATTACTTTGGGTAGTATTGACATTTTCACAAGGTTCAATCTTCCTTTCCATGAGCGTGAAATATTCTTCCATTTAGGTAGATCTCTTAGTGTTTCTTGAAGTAGTGTTCTTCGTTTTTTTTGCCTGAGTCTTTTGTGTCCCTGGAAAAATTTACTCACACGTGTTTTATCTGTTTGATTGTTATTGTTAGGTGCTATCAAGTTGTCTTTGACACATAGCAACCCCATGCACAGCAGAATGAAACACTGCCTGGTCCTGAGCCAGCTCCACAATCCCTGCTATACTTGAGCCCATTCATGGCAGCCACTGTGTCAATCCATCTCCTTGAGAGCCTTCCCCTCTTTTGTCTACTCTCTATCTTACCAAGCATGACATCCTTCTCCAAGGAATGGTCCCTTCTGATAACATGACCAAAGTAGGTGAAATGAAGTCTGGGCAATCTCACCTCCAAGGAGCATTCTGGCTACACTCCTTCCAGGACAGATTTTTTAGCTCTTTTAGCAGTTCATGTTACTTTCAGCACTCTTCTCAAGCACCGCAACTCAAAAGCATCAATTTTTCTTCAGTCTTCCTTTTCATTGCCCAGCTCTCCTATGCATATGAGGCAATTGAAAATATCATGGCTTGTGTCAGGTGCACCCTAGTTCTCAGGGAGACATCTTTGCTCCTCAGCACTTGAAAGAGGTCTCTTGCAGCCAACTTGCTCAGTGCTGTACGTTGTCTGATGTACTGACTGCTGCTTCCATTGGTATCGATTGTAGAACTAAGCAATATGAAGTCTTTGACAACTTCAATCTTTTCTCCGTTTATTGTGATGCTGCTTATAAGTCCAGTTGTGATGATTTTTGTTTTCTTTATATTGAGATATGATCCCTAGTGCAGACTGTATTTGTCAGTCTTCATCAGTAAAGGCTTCAAGTCAGCCTCACTTTCAGCAAGCAAAGTTGTGTCGAATCAGCATATCACAGGTTGTTAATGATTCTTCCACCACTCTTTTTTTTTTTTTTT
>NW_006921663.1:10373622-10377159 GCF_000298275.1 Orycteropus afer afer | reverse complement strand
TGGTACATTGCCCTTCTCTTCACCCAAATCAATATTTATCTCTATCTATTTAACAGCATTCCCTCCCCTCCCCTCCCATCCCTGGTAACCAACAAAGAAAATTTCCACCACTCTTTATGCCACATTCTTCTTCATATAGTCCAGCTTCTTGGATTATTTGCTCAGTATATAGGTTGAATAAGTATGGTGAAAGGATACAACCCCAACACACTCACTTCTTGACTCCAAATCATGCAGTGTCCCCTTGTTCTGTTCGAATGACAACCTCCCAGTCCATGTACAGGTTCCTCATGAGTAGAGTTAAGTTTTCTGGAATTCCCATTCTTCTCAATGCTATCCACAATTTGTTATGATCAACAAAACCAAATGCTTTTGAAAAGTAAGTAAAACACAAATAAACATCTTTCTAGAATTCTTTTCTTTGAGCCAAGATCCACCTGACATCAGCAATTATTTCCCTTGTTCCACATCCTCTTCTGAATTCATCTTGCGCTTATGGAAGTTTTTTGTCAATATGCTACTTTATTATTATTATTATTATTATTATCTTCAGTAAGCTTTTACTTGTGGGCGATATGAGTGATAGTGTTCGATAATTTTCACATTCTGTGGGATCACCTTTATTTAAAATGGGTACAAATATGGAACTTTTCCAGTCAGTTGTCCAGGTAGCTGTCTTCCAAATCTCTTGGCAAAACTGAGTGAGTGGCTCCTGTGGGACATCTGTTTGTTGAAACATCTCAAAGGGTATTCCATCAATTCCTGGAGCCTTGTTCTTTGATAATTCCCTCAGTGCAGCTTTGACTTCTTCCTTCAGTACTATTGGTTCTTGATCATAATTCACGATATTTCACCTCCTGAAATGGATGAACATTGACCAGTTCCTTTTGGTACAGTGGCTCTGTGTATTCTTGCCATCTTCTTTTGATGTTTCCTGTATCATTCATTATTTTGCCCATGGAATATTTCATATTGCAACTGGAGGATTAAATTTTTCCTCAGTTCTTTCAGCTTGAAAAATGCTGAGTGAGTGTGTTCCCTTTGGTTTTCTAACTCTAAGTTTTTGCACATTTCATTATAGTAATTAGCTTTGTCTACATGAGCTGCTCTTTGAAATCTTCTGTTTAGCTCTTTTATCTTGTCATTTCTTCCATTTGCTGTAGCTACTCTTTGCTCAAGGGCAAGTCTAAGAGTATCTTTGACATCCATTTTGGTCTTTCTTCCATTCTTGTCTTCTTAACTACCTCTTGCTTTCTTCATGGGTGATGTTCTTGATGTAATCCCATAATTCATCTTTTTTTTGTTCATTGGTATTTACTGCATCAAATCTATTCTTCATATGGTCTCTAAATTCAGGAGGGATATTATCAAGGTCATCCTTTGGCTCTCATGGACTTGTTTTAATTGTCTTCAACTTCAAGTTGAACTTGCATATGGTCTGTTCCACAACCAGCTCCTGGCCATGTTTTGGCTGGAGATATTGAGCTTTTCCTTAGCCTCTTGCCACAGATGTAGTCAATCTGATTCTTGTGTATTCCATCTGGTGAAATTCATGTGTAAAAGCCACAATTTGTGTTGTTGAAAATAGGTATTTGCAATGAACAAGTCATTGGTCTTGCAAAATTCTATCATACAATTGCCAGCATTATTTCTATCACCAAGGCCAAATTTTGCAACTACCAGTGAGTCCTCTTTGTTTCCAACTTTTGCATTCTAGTCACGAGTGATACACATTATGATTGCATGTTCAGTCAATTTTAGACTGCAGAAGTTGCTAAACATGTTGAATTTCTACATCTTTTGCCTTGGTGGTTTGTGCATAAATTTGAATAATAGTATAATAGTAGTATTAATAGGTCTTCCTTATACATGTATGGATATTTTCCTATCACTGACAGCATTGTACTTCAGGACAGATCTTGAAATATCCTTTGTGATGATGAATGCCATGTCATTTCACTTCAATTTGTCGTTCCTGCCATAGTGGATCATATGCTAGTGTGATTCAAAATGGCCAAAACAGCCCACTTTAGCTCACTAATGCTAAGGATATCAATCTTTATAGTTTACATTTCATTTTTGAAAACTTCCAATTTTCCTAGATTCATACTTCATACATGCCATGTTCCAATTATCAATGGATGTTTGCAGCTGATTCTCCTCAATTTGAGTCATATCATGTCAACAAATGGAGGTCTTGAAAGATTTACTTTATCCATATTAGTAAGGTTTGTTCTACTCTGATGATGCAGCACTTTCCCAGTCTTATTTTGCGAGCCTTTGACCTAAGTGACTTGTCCTCTTCCACTCTATGAGACACTGTTTCCATACTATTCATAAAGTTGCACAGTAATGTATCAATGTTTCTCTGCTGTTCATAAGGTTTTCACTGGTCAGTTCTTGAGAAGTGGATGACCTCTTCCTTCTACTTAGTCTGTCTCCGTCTGCAATCCACGCTGAAACTAGTGCACCATGTGCAACCATGTTGGCATTTGAAACACTGATGGTATAGCCTCAAGCCTTATAGCAACAGGCCACCAGAGCACAACAAACCAACAGACAAGTTTGTCTCCCTTAGCTGTTTGAAACCTCTCCACCCGCCCCTTACATGGATCCCTGCCTCTTGTTTGCTCTGTCCTGGGTGCTCTAGCTTTCTGCTCTTTTGCCTTCTACTTTTCTTGCTGCTTGGGGTTTGGGGCCTGGGTCCCTCCCCTTACCTGGATTCCTCTGCCACTTATTGGCTCTGTCCTGGATGTGCTGGCTTTCCTTTCCTTTTTGGTAGCTAATGTAAATGATATTGCTTTCCTTACTTCCTTTTCAGGTACCTCTTTGCTTGTGTAGAAGAATCCAACTGATTTTTGTCAGTTAATTTTTTGTCTTATCACTATACTAAATCTTTCAATAAATTCTAGTAGTTTTCTTGCTGATTCTCTTGGGTTTTCTAGGTACAAGATCATATCATCTGCAAATATTATTTCTTCCTTACCAATTTGGATGTCTTTGATTTCCTTTTCTTGCTTTATTGCCCTGGCTAGGATTTCCAATACAGTGTTGAATAGAAGTGGAGATAGAGAGCATCCTTGTCTCTTTCTTCTAGGCAAGAAAAATGGTTTCTGTCTCTCTCCATTGAAAATAATTTCTATTGTTTTTACATATATGCCCTTTATTACATTTAGGAATGCCCCTTCTATTCCTATTGTTCTGAGATTTTTGTATCAGGAATGGGTGTTGAATTTAGCAAATGCCTTTTCTGCATCTATTGATATGACCATGTGATTATTTTCCTTATTTGATAGATTACATTGATTATTGTCTAATGTTCAACAATCTTTGCATACATGGTAAGAATTCCACTTGGTCATTATATATTATTTTTTTTGATATGTTGTTGGACTCTATTGGCTAGGATTATGTTAAAGAATTTTTACATCTATATTCACAAGGCATATGTTGTTGTTGTTGTTGTTAAGTGCCGTCGAGTCGTTTCCGACTCATAGCGACCCCATGCACAGCAGAACGAAACACTGCCCGATCCCG
>NW_006921663.1:10338267-10346776 GCF_000298275.1 Orycteropus afer afer | reverse complement strand
CCGGCCTGCTACTCTGTGCTATGCCCGTGCTTACCTTGTTCCCGGAGACCCAGTCCCTCTCAGGAGGATAACAAGGGAAAGTGTTCAGTGCAGATCAGTGAGTAAGCACAAGCCTGCCTTGTTTCAGTACCTATGCTAAGTAATTATATATAAACTCTTTTACTTTGGTTCTAATTTTTAAAATTCTTTTTTTTTTCCTGTCTCTCTCTCTCTCTAATGGTCTTTCTTTATCTGAGCAGTTAAAAACATTTGTTGATAGTTTAGTTTTTCACTTTTTGTATATGTGGTGTGTAGATATATGTGTGTTCTCATGGTATTTATCCAGCATGAGCTTCCTTGACGTTTTTGGAAGTATGTGTTTGACATTTTCCTTTTTTGTTGTTGTCGGTGTGTGTGTATGTGTATGTGAAATTTAGCCATTATAACTTCAATTATTTCTTCTGCCCCATTCTCTGTCTTTTCTCTTCTATTATAGATTTGTTAGATTATTAAAAGTTGTGCCAGCATTTTTCAGTGCTCTATTATGTTTGTTGGTTTGTTTGTTTGGTTGGTTCTATTGACTGTTTTGCTTGAAAACAAACCCAATTCTTCTTCTATTTAGTATTTTGTGTGTGGGATTTAATCTATGTAGAAAAGCTGAGCTGGGTTTTGCTTTTATTGTGATGGTTGTTACCTTCAGTGCTTCTCTTAATCCAAATCCAAATTTTTCTAGAGTTACCTTGTGCTCAAGGTGGGATCTAATTTTCTGATATCTGCTTCTCCATTTATTTTAGACTTTTTTTTCTTGGCCTGGGCCAAACATGTTTTCCTGTCCATTCCTGAGTAGTAAAGAGCTGTTTTCCTTTTCTCCTGATAAGTCTTCTTCATGCCTAGTGTATGACAAGGTGTGTTGTTTTCTAATAGTGTCTTTTCTTTGGTTCCATGGAGGAAGATACACAGGAAGTGCTCTGTGTTTTTTTCCAGTAAAACTGCTCCATCCTTCCTGCAAGCCTGTGTCACTATCATTTGCTATAAAAAATATATATTAAACTTTTCACCTTTGCCACATTCTGCCGTATATCTTTATCATGAGAATCCAGTAAAGGTCTTTGGATGATAGCCTACACAAAGAGGCAGACACTTTATGTCTGTAGTTCTGAGGACAAATATAGTTCCATACTGTCAAGCACTCATCCCTTAGCAATTTGTCTAAAAAGTTGAACTGAATATCATTACCTATTTCTATGACAGCTCAAGGTTCTTCCTGTGCTGTTTGATTCCCTAGCATCCATTTGAGGCACCTGTCTTTTCTTACATTTTCAACTGATTGATTGGTCTATACCTCAGTGCATTAAAGGATTGAAAAACATACTAAAATTGCATAGATTTCTTTTGTTTTGCTTGTTGTTGATTAGTTTGTGAGCAATGTTCATTTCTGCTTTCTCCTTCTTAAGCACAAATGCATATCCCTGTGCTTTTGAAATAACATTTTTGGTGATAATCCAAACCCACTGCCTTCAAGTCTATCTTGACTCAGAGTGATCCTGTAGATCCTATACCCAATAGGGTTTCCAATACTGTAAATCTTTATGGAACCAGACTGACTCATCTTCCCCCTACAGAGTGGCTGTTGGGTTGAAACCATTACACTTTTTGTTCAGAAATTGAATGTTTTAACTACTGTGTCATCAAAATGGCTAATTATATGTAAATGAGAGCTATATTATACATAAAAAGATCACTTTTGTCTAGAATGTTGTTTTTTTTTGTTTGATTTTATTCTTACATTGAAATAAAAGCAAGACTTTAAATTATTTGTTGTTGTTGTTGTTATATGCCATCGAGTTGGACTTGACTTGTAGCAACCCCTCCTTGGGTTTCTGAAGCAGTATCACTATGGAAGTAGATTGCCCAACCTTCCTTTCGAGGAGTGGCAGGTTGGTTTGAACAGCCAGGCTTCTGGTTAACAGTTAAGTGCCTTAGGAACTATACTACCAGAGCTCCAGAGCTCCTATAGGTTTTTTTTTTAAATTATTATTTAGCAGATGATAAAAAATGAATGTAAACCTATCTTTTAATTAGTTAACAGATAGAATAAATAGAATGTGAGCAAATCTCTTGAAGGTGTTAGTAAAATAATGTCAAGGGTTATTATTCCCCTGTTTGCAGTAATTCTTTATTTTATTACAGAAAGTAAATCAGCACATATTTTAAAGTGTTGTTGCTAGTCAAATACTGTTTTTGTTTATAGCTTGAAAGAAGTTGTACTACAGCTCCAATTATATAACATAAAGAATTATTATGTTTGTTATTGATATTATTGTTATTTATTACTATTTTTGTAATTATTTGCCCTCACTTATCTATCATTTTGTCATTCTGCAGTGTCTTGTATATGGTTGTGCTACTAGAAGCTATACCACAGTATTTCAGATACCAGTGAGGTTACTCATGATGTGCAGATTTCAGTGTAGTTTATGTGCTCAGATAGACTAGGAGAAATACTAGATGATCTACTTCAAAGAAGAATTTGCCAGTGAAAACCTTATTTACCACAGCAGAACATTTCTGATAGGGTCCCCGACGATGAAATGGTGGAAGGCAATCAAAATCCAACTAAGGTAAAGCTTTCCCCTAAAAGTAAAATTGACCTTAATGACACAGAAGAAAGAAAGAATTCAAGACATTCATTTATTAATGTGACATAACTCAAAAACTGAAGAAAAAAGTCTGCAAAGATCCATTTGTACTGGGATGTAGAATGTAAAAACTATGAATCAAGGAAAATTAAAAGTTGTCAAAAATGAAATGGAACTTTTGAGGTTCAATATCTTAGCTATCAGTGAACTGAAATGGACTAATTTGGCCATTTTGAATCAGACAATCATATGGTCTACTATGCCAATAGTTACAAATTCAAGAAGAAAGGTGATATATTCATTATGAAAAATAATCATTTCAAGATCTAGTCTGAAACACAGTACTGTCAGTGATAGGATAATATCGTTAAGCCTACAATAAAGACCAGTAAATATGACTATTTTTCAAATTTACACATCAACTTGTAATGCCAAAGCAGAAGGAATTGATGATTATTATCATCTTCTACAATCTAAAATTGATTAAACATGCAATTAAGGTGCATTGATAAATACTGTTGATTACATTGTGAAAACTGGAAACAAAGAACAACGATCAGTAGTTGGAAAATATGTCCTTTGTTATAGAAATGATACAGGAGAATTTTGCAAGACCAAAAAAATATTTATTGAAAATATGTATTTTCAACAGCATAAATAGTAACTATACATGTGGACCTCACTAGATGGAATGAAAAGGAATCAATTTTACTACATCTGTAGATGAAGACACTTAATATCATCAGTAAGAACTATAATCAGCATTCAATCAGTTGAGATGGAGTTTCCTCAGACATGTGGACTGCTTCCAGTACATATATGGACATCCTGGTAAAGTTCTTGGGGTTTCTGCTGGATGTGTATCCTGCATTTGCCCCATGATAATTTCCAGTTCCAGGACCTGAACCAGTGGCCTGCCATATTGCTTGCTGATCTTAGATTGGTTGTCTTTGTAGCCTATGAGTCAAGAATTTGTCATTTTATCTACCAATTTTGGATTTTTCAGCCTCTGGATCAACAGCCTGCAATATTGGTTGATGATCTTGGACTCATTAGCACCAGCAGCTGCATGAGTCAGGAGAAGATCCAACTAGATGTTTGATCCACGACCTTGGGGTTTGCCAGCTTCTCTAACTATATAAGCTATTTGCTTAAGATAGATATGCTCTTTCTCTCTCTTCTCTGTCTCTCTCTGTCTTTTTCTGTCTCTCTCTGTCTTTTTCTGTCTCTCTCTGTCTCTCTGTCTCTGTCTTTCTGTCTCTCTCTGTCTCTCTGTCTCTCTCTCTCTCTCTCTCTCTATATATATATATATATATATATGGCAGTTATGACTAAATCATATGTAGAACCTTCACTGATTTTGCTTTCTAGAGAAGTCAGCCTAAGACAAGTATAACCCACTTGAATTTAGAGACCATTTCAAGAATTGATTTGATGCACTGCACACTAATGAGAGAAATCTAGACAAGTTGAAGGATAACAACTATGATATCAAATATGAAGAAAAAAACAAACTGTCATTTAAAACACAGCAAAGAAAAGAAGACCAAAATTGATGTCAGAAGAGACTTTGAATTTTTCTCCTGATATGAGTAGCTAAAGCAAATGAAAGAAATGAAGTAAAAGCTGTATACTGCATTTGAAAAGGCAACTCAAGAAGACAAAATAATGTATTATAATGATACATGCAAAGTCATGAATTTAGAACATCTAAAGAGAAAAACATCCTCAGCATTCCTCAAACTGAAAAAGTGAAGGAGAAATTCAGGCCTCAGCTTATAATATTGAAGGTTTCTAAGGCAAAATATTGAATATGGTAGGAAACATGAAATGAATATGGAAGGAATATATAAAGTCACTATTCATAAAAGACATGTTAGATGTTCAACAACTTCAGGAGATAGCATATTGTGGTAGTTGAGTTTGTGTGTCAACTTGGCTGGGCCTGGTTGAGTGGCTGGGCAGCTTGATGTAATATTCCCCATGATGAAACTGGTAATCAACTCCATGGTGGAATATACTGTGAGCAGCTGAGTAGCTGCCTTAGGGATGTGGTCTGCTTCTTGTATATAAGGAGAAGCCTTGGCAAACAGTCTCTAGCTTATGACATGCTTGAACCCTGCATGTAGCTGTGTTGTTGTTCAGCAGCCTGCCCTGCTCTGCTGACCTTGGGACTTTCAATGGACTTGAATTAATGGCCTGCCATGTGGTTTGGTAACATCAGGACTGTGCCATTTTATTTGTCAACCTTGGGCTTATTAGCCTCAGAAGCCAGTAGCTGCCTGAGTAGAGAGTTACTTCGAGCTTTAGTGGGCTGAGAGCCAGAGGCAGAGCTGAAGCTCAAGGTCAAGGAGCCTTCAAACAGCCCCTAGAGATTGGCACTTTGAACCCCTACTTCCGTAGTGATACTGCCTCGGAAACCCAAGGCGGGGTCGCTGTAAGTTGGGTCCGATTCTATGGCAATGAGTTTTTTGAGTTGGAACTATAAGAGAATAAACTCCTGTTTGTTCAAGCCATTCCATTTGTAGTATATTCCTTTCAGAGTGGCACTAGGTAACAACACATATGATCAACAAACTGATGAAACAAGAGAAGGGTTAATTCTTCTATGCCAAGAAATTTGGAAGACAGCTACTTGGCCAACAGACTGAAATAGATCCATATATATACCTATTACAAGGAAAGGTAATCAACAGAATGCAGGAATTATCAAACAATATAATTAATATCACAGACATCTAGATTTTTCTTAAGCTGATTAAAAAAATGTCTTAGCCAAAGCCAACCACCCTGAAGGAGAAAATAGTTGGACCTGTGGACTCAGGACAATGGACAGGGGACATCAAGCTCAATTGGCATAACATACTACACAAAAATATTCTTCCTCACTCTACTTTAGTGAGCAATGACTAGGATCTTAAAAGCTTGCAAGCTATAGTGTTGATGCAACAATTTTTCTCTCTTCATCAAAAACAAAGAAGAACAAAGGAAACCAAAGACTCATGGAACCAATTAGTCCAAGGGACTAGTGGACCATGCAAACCACAGTCTATATGACTAGAAGACCAGAAGAACTAGATGGTGCCCAGCTACCACTGTCAACCACCCAGAAAGGGATCAGTGCTGGAGACCTTGGATAAGGTGGGAGAACAATGTGGAACAAAACTCAAAATCATAAAAAAGACTGGGTTTTCTAGTTTGATGGAAACTGGTGAGTCCCTCAAGACTAAGCCCTTAGTTACCTGTCAGCTCTGAAATTGAACTCACACCCATGGCTTCCAGCCATAAAATAGGCAGGCATATAGAGTGAACATTTACATCAGGTTGACTCTTTAGAACAATCAATCATAGGATAATAGAAAGGCAGCATTTGCACAGGGAGATAGCTCAGGAGCAGGAATGCATAGGAAAGGACACAAGGAAGAGGTAACAATAGGAGGGAAGTAGAAAGAAAGCTGTTACCTTGGTCGGAATTGTAGTCAATGTCATGGAATAAAATATGTATGAACTGCTGTATGGAAAATGAATTTGCTCTGTACATTTTTACTCAAATCTCATTTTTTTAAGGTAATTAAAAAGTGGTTGTAGCACTGCAAGGGGAACAAAACTGCCAACAATTCAAGCTGAATTCAGAGGAGGACCTGGAACAAGAGATATTGCTGATGTCAAATGAGTCTTCTCTGAAAGGAGAGAATATTAGAAAAACATTTACCTTGTTTTTGGAATGTGCAAAGGCATTTGACTGTGTGGATCATAATAGATCACGAATAACATTACAAAGAGTGGGAATTCTGGAACACTTCATTGTGCTCATGTGCAACTGTTTTGGTTACTTAGTTCCTCTCTGACAGGGATATACCACTAATGGAATGGTGTTAACAAACAGGAGTTTGTTCTCTTACAATTTGAGGGCTTTATGTCTGAGTTCAAAGTGCCAGGCTCTAGGGGTGGGTGAAAGCTCCTCAATCTTGGGCTTCAGCTCTGCCTCTTGCTCCCAGCCCACTGAATTTGGAAGCTTTTCTTCACTCACACAGATGCTGGCTGATGAGGCTGACAAACCCAAGGTCAGCAAGTAAAAAGGCACAGTCCTAATGTTGCAAATCTACTTCCATAGTGATACAGCCTTGGAAACCCAAGGAGGGGTTGCTATGAGTTGGGTCCGACTCAATGGCACATAACAACAACAACAACAATAATGTTGCCAAACAACACACCAGACTACAAATTCAAGCCCAGAACAAGTCCCAAGATTAGCAGGGCATAGCAGGCTGCTGAACAATGATTCAGCTACATGCAATGTTCAAGCATGCCAAAAAGCTAGGAACTTTCCTCAAAGCTGCTTCTTGTATACGCAAGCAGACCACATCTCTCAAGCACCTACTCAGCTGCTCCAGTAGGTTCCAGCATGGAATTGATAATCAATCTCACCATGGGGAATAACTACAACCAGTTGCCCAAACACTCAATGAGGCCCAGCCAAGTTGGCAACAACCTTAATTACCACAGGAACCTTTACATCAATCAAGACACAGTTTGTTCAAACAGCACAAGGGGATATTGCATGGTTTAAAATCAGTAAAATTGTGTGTCAGAGTTGTATCCCTGCACCAAGTTTGTTTAATAAGAATGAAGAGCAAATAATCTGAGAAGGTGGAGTGTATGGAGAAGAACACCTCATCAAGATGGGAAGAAGACTCATTAACAACCTGCAATATGCAGATGACACAACCTGGCTTGATAAAAGTAAAGAGGACTTGAAGCACTTACTGATGATGATCAGAGATTACAGTTTACAATAGTAGTATAAAATTACACCTTAATGTAAAGAAAACAATAATCTTTACAACTGGACCAATATACAACATCACGATAAATGCAGAAAAGATTGAAGTAGTTATGAGTTTCATTTTACTTGAATCCACAATCAATGCCCATGGAAGCAACAATGAAGAAATCAAATAGTATATTGCGTTTAGCAAAACTGCTTCAAAAGACCTCTTTAAAATGTGAAAAAGCAAAGATATCATCTTGAGGACTAATGTGCTCCTGATCTAAACCATGGTATTTTCAAGAGACTCATATGCATGTCAAAGCTGAACAATGAATAAGGAAGACTAAAGACTAAAGAGTCAGCTACAGGGATCCAATTGGGGAGAGTAACTCAGGCACGCCCAAAGCAGCGGTGCGGGAGAGCAGAAAAAAGGGGATTAAAAGCCAGGAACTCAGACAGAAGAGCAGTCAGTTGCAGGGATCCAGGTGAAGAGAGGAACTCAGGCACACCCAAAGCAGCAGGGTGGGAGAGCAGGAGAAAAGGGATTAAAAGGTCTAGGAATCTGGACAGAGGAGGAGTCAGCCACAGGGACCCAGGTAAGGGTGGTACGAGAGGTTTCCAACAGGGAGGCAAACTTGTCTGTCAGTTTGTCCTACCATGGTGACGTGTTGATGTGAGTTTTTAGGCTGAACCACTGGTATTTCTAACCCAGCGGGATGCACATGGTGCACAGATATCATCCCAGCTTACAGACTAAGAGAGACTAGGAAGAAGAAAGAGGCCATCCACTTCTCAAAGAATTGGCCAGGGAAAACCTTATGAATAGCAAAGAAACACTGTTGGATACATTACCGTGCAACTTTATGAATAGTCTGCTTCGGTTAGAAGGCTCTCAAAATAGGACTGGGAAAGAGCTGCATCATCTGAGTAAACCCAGCCTTACTCGTATGGATAAGGTAAAGCTTTCGAGAATGACATTTGCTGATGTGACACCACTCAAATTGAAGAGAAACAGCTGCAGACATCCACTAAACATTGGAACATGAAATGTATGAAGTATGAATCTAGGAAAATTGGAAGTTGTCAGAAATGAAATGGAATGCATAAAGATTGATATCCT
>NW_006921663.1:10330757-10335943 GCF_000298275.1 Orycteropus afer afer | reverse complement strand
AGAACGGCCAAACTTTGTCTCACCTATTTTGGTCATGTTGTCAGAAGGGACCATTCCTTGGAGAAGGATGTCATGCTTGGTAGGGTGGAGGGTCGACAGAAGAGGGGGAGGCCTTCAACAAGATGGATTGATACAATGGCTGCAATGATGGGCTCAAGTATAGCAGGGATCGTGGAGCTGGTGCGGGATTGGGCAGTATTTCATTCTGCTGTGCATGGGGTAGCTATGAGTCAGAAATGACTCAACAGCACCTAACAACAACAACAACAAAGAGGTATTTTTGCCTTTGAATTTTGGTGTTGGCAAAGAATACATCATGTACTGCCAGAAGAATGACTAAATCTGCCTCCAAATAAGCACAGCCATAATGCTTCTTAGAAGGAGGAATGGTAAGACTTCATCTCATGTACTTTGGAAATGTTATCTGGAATGACAAGTCTATGGAGAAGAACACCATGCTTGGTAAAGTAGAGGGTCAGTGAAACAGAGAAAGATCTTCAATGACGTGTACTGACATACTGCAACAATAGGTTCAAACTTAGTATCTGTTGTGAGGATTGCACGAAACCAGGCATTGTATCATTCTGTTATACATTAAGTCACCATGAGTAGGAATGACTCAACAATATCTAACAACAAAAATTGTTAACATCATGTAGGTCTTCTAGCTAGTTATAGTAGTTATATTAAAAAAAAAAAAAATTGCCACCAATATAGTGGCTTAAAACAACAACCACATTTTATCTCATTATTTCTGTGGATTGGGAATATTGATTACCTGGACACTCTGCTCAAAGATACACAAGGATGCAGCTAAGCTATCAATCAGGTTGTGATCTCATTTGATGGTCAGTCTTCTTACAAACTTACTGGTTGTTGCAAAAATATATTCTTGGAAATTTTATGACGGAGATCCCAAATTACTTTCTGGGTATTCTACCATTCCCTTACATATGTCCTCTCCACAACATGCAAAGTTTCTCCTTCAAGGCTTCTAAATCACTTTCTGTACCTTCACATATCACAAATATGTTTTAAGGTCTTGTTTAATTAGATTAGCCCTCAGGATAATTTCCTTTCTGTTTAATTCAATGTAAAGTGATTAAGAACTTTCCACCTGGAAAATCACTGATACAGTTTAAAATTACAAAGTCATGGGGAAAATATTCCATCTTATTGCCAAATTACACTCACATTTCCATGAGAAGTAATTCCAAAGTGTGTATATAGCAAGGGACAGGAAAATTGGGGGCAACTTTAGAATCCTAAAGTTTGGCCATTTCCACAGTGAACTTATGTTTCCCTTTGACAAACAATTATATAAAAGTCAAATATTATTTATAAAATAATTATATAAATGTCAAATATTTTTTACAAATATCACATTTGTTATATAAAGAGTTTGTTGATGTGTTACTTGTGGTTGTTTGCAAATAACTGTTGACTTTCTCTAGTAGAGGATAATGAAATGCAAGCCAAAATGACATTTGCTTCTTCTGAGCAGATTATATATGAGTTGGCCTATAGTTTGCCTATTTATTTTTCCTCTCCCTCCAGCTGAGCAATGTTTCACTTACAGTCTAGGTCATTAGTCTCTGGATCTCAGAGTGAGTAAGTTATGGAGTAGAGCTACAAATCACCTTCAATAGAACTGTATATAAAAGAAAGTAATTCAGGAAACAATTAAACTTTTGCAATTATGAGGTCATTTGTTACTGTAGCATAAGTCAGCTGGAACTGAATGATATTTTGATACACAAATTAGAAAAAATATAGTAATGGATAATTAATATTATTCAAAATATTAGTGTTAAAATCATAAAAATAATTTAACAAATCTGGAAAAAGGAAAAACACATTTATGAAATAACAAATTCTCTAAGTTGTGTGAGATGTCCCATCCTTAAATATACTATTAAATAATTTGAAATATATATTTAATGCAGAGTGATATTATGTTGTCTTTTTACTTTTGTCCTGACTACATTTTCAAGTGAAAAAAAAAGACTTAAAAATGCCTTTTACATCTGTTTATTACATCTGCTAGATGTATCATAATTTACTCAACACTATTTAATATTTGAGTATTTGTTGTCATTAGAATATAATACTGAATCATAATTTTAGTTCAAGTGAATCATATTCTAAGACTTTAGTCACATTATCAATTATTCTTTCAGATTTATCACTTTACTACCCTCAACACACTGATTATATCCACCTCAGGTATTGGAAATACTTTTCATGGAAACGTGAGCGTAACTCAGTCATCATTGTCATGTCATGGACTTCATGTGTCGTTATTGTTGTTGTTGTTGTTGTTATGTGTTGTCGAGTTGGACCCAACTCATAGCGTCCTCCTCCTTGGGTTGCCAAGGCTGTATCACTACGGAAGTAGATTGCCCAACCTTCCTTCTGAGGAGTGGTTGATGGGTTTGAACCATCAGCCTTCTGGTGTCAGGTGCCTTAGGCACTATGCTACCAGAGCTCCTGTTGTTGTTGTTAGGTGCTGTTAAGTCAGTTCTGACTCATAAGGACACTATGTGTAACAGAATGAAACAGTTCCTGATCTTACACCATCCTCAACAATCTTTGCTATGTTTGAGTTCATCATTGTTTCTACTGTGTGGATCCATCTTGTTGAATGTTTTCCCCTTTTTCACTGACCATCTACTTTACCAGAAGTGATATCCTTGTCCAGGGACTGGTCTCTTCTAACAACATGACAAAATTATATACGACAAGACTGTTATTACTTCTAAGGACCTTTCATACTGTACTGCTTCAAGGGCACACTCATTCATTCTACTGGCAGTCCATGGCATTTTCAATATTCTATGCCAGCACAATTCCAATATCTAATTGCTCATGGACCTCATATAGGAAAAGAAAATTAATGCAATTTTATTTCTTCCCAATCCATATCCACTGACTGTCATAATGAGTTGGTATTATATTGATTTTTAATCTAGTCCACCATGTTAAATATTGTGTTGAATTTAATTGTATTTTATAGACTGATTGATTATTATCTTTGCAACATATTTTTTTAATAAATGTTTGAAGGACTCTGCACCCATTTGCTGATAATATGATTATGCTATAGTTTAGTATTTAATTTTAATTCATCAATAATTGGTAAGTAGTTTTATTTAAGATATGTATTCTAGAATGAATACATAGATTTGAATATATGAGAATAATTTTCTGTACCTCTGCTTATAAATCACAGTATTTTTTGTATGTTTTATATATTACTTATATGAATCTGCATGTTATTTGAAAAAAATATGGTTGACACTCCATGATTTTCTATTTATTTCCTATAGCTTTAAAAAGTTTTCGATATTTTTTTCCTTCTGTGGTTTACTAGGTAATATTTGCTCTCTTGTATATAAAGTTTTATTTGTTCCTACACTGAAAACAATATAAAACATCATAAGGAAATCCTAAGAAGACAAAATCAAACACAAGAAAAAATACAGGCAGTATAGTTTACAATCTTATACTCATTCCATCTTTCCCTAATTTTGGACAATCCATACCATTTGCAGGGTTTATCTTAGTTACAGGAGTGGGTTTAATTATTTATTTCATGACCTTCATATGCTTGTAGGGATTGGTGCAAGAATAGAAAGAACTTTGGTTTGTTTTTTTCTCCCCTCTGCATTCTTATGATGAAAGGCTAATTGATATTAATTTAAATATCAAGTTTACATATATAGTTTTGACAATATTCAGAAGAAATTATACATAAAATCTCAAAGTATCAAATATAAAGAAAGTACTTCCCTTTAAAAAACAGAATAAGACTCTTTTAAATGAAAATCTAAACTTTCAAGATATTAATGTAAACCTCTAGGGACAAATCCCCAGAAAAGAAGTACTTAAATTTAAACTGGACCTACCCTAGAGCCAGTCCTAATTATTAAAATCTCTCTCTCCAACTTCAGCTATACACTAGAAATGATGATTCATGTAGATAGATGATAGGTAGATAGATAGATAGATATAAATGATATAGATATAGATATAGATATAGATATAGATATAGATATAGATATAGATATAGATATAGATACCAAAACCAAAAAGCAAACTCACTGGCATGGAGTGAGACCCAACTCATAGTGAGTTTCCGAGGCAGTATCACTATGAAAGTAGATTGTGCAACCTTAGAGAGAGAGAGACAGGGAAAGATTTATCTCATGAAAATGACCCATGCGATTGCAGAGGTTGGCAAGTCCCATGTTCATGGGTCAAACATCAAGCTGGAGTCTTCTCTTAATTAACTGAAGGGCTGGTGAATCTAAGATTAGCGGGCAACACAGTCAGCTTCTGATTTTGGAGTCTGAAGAATCTGAGATTGGCAGGTAAGATAGCAAGCATAGAGGCTGTGAAGGCAACAATTCCAAGATTGGCAGAAAATATAGAAGGCTACTTGTTCAAGTCCAGGAACCGGAGGTCAGATGATGATTTGCCAGATCCAAGATCTATATCCAGCAAAAAGGCAGAGATCTTTGGTAGGATGTCTATATTTATATATAGACCTGGGTGGAAACTTCCTTTCAATTGATTGGCTGCTTATAACAGATCTCATCATGGAAATTATTATATTGTATCAGATCTCATCAGGAAAGATGATGATATCATAACTTCTAAATCACTGAGAGTAATGGCCCATACAACCTTAAGTATTACAGCCACTGATAAGCTTGGAATACAGGCAGGAAAAAAAAAAAAAAAAACTTCTCCGAAGGGTGTGAACTTAGGCTAGAGTACCCAGATTTCTTAAATATTAAGTCATAGCTGTCATCTGTAGCCCCCGTGGACTAGCTCAATGAGTGCCAAACTCAGCGCATTTCTTCATTGCTGCTCCTCTCAAACTTTCACTAATCAAATGAACCCAGGTGATCATAATAAACAAATATACCAGACTGTCAACTTGTTGTTGTTAGGTGCTGTTGAGTCATCTTTGACTCATAGCAACCCTATGCATAGCAGAACAAAACATTGCCCAGTCCTGTGCCAGCCTCACAATCTCTGCTATATTTGAGCCCATCATTTCAGTCACTGTGTCAATCCATCTTGTTGAGTGTCCTCCCTTTCTTTTTTGACCCTTCACTTTACCAAGCATGATATCCTTCTCCAGGGGATGGTTCCTTCTGACAACATGACCAAAGTAG
>NW_006921663.1:10329754-10330657 GCF_000298275.1 Orycteropus afer afer | reverse complement strand
ACATGCAATCAGGATGTGTTAATTATCACTGGTAACTGGAATGCAAAAGTTGGAAACAAAGAAGAATCACTGGTAGTTGGAAAATTTGGCCTTGGAGACAGAAATAATGCTGTAACTCGCATGGTAGAATTTTTCAAGATGAACGACTTGTTCATTGCAAAAACCTGTTTTCAACAACACAAACAGTGGCTCTACACGTGGACTTCACCAGATAGAACACACAGGAATCAGATTGACTACATTTGTGGCAACAGGCAGTGGAAAAGCTCAATATCTTCAGCCAAAACCAGGCCCGGAGCTGACTGTGGAACAGACCATCAACTGCTCATATGCAAGTTCAACTTGAAGTCAATTAAAATAAGTCCAAGAGAGCCAAAATATGATCTTGAATATATCCCTCCTGAATTTAGAGATCATCTAAAGAATAGATTTGATGCATTGAACTCCAACAATTGAAAACCAGAGAATTGTGGGAGGATATCAAGAACATTATCCATGAAGAAAGCAAGAGATCACTAAAAAGATGAGAAAGGAAGAGAAGACCAAAATGGATGAGAAAGAGACTCTGAAACTTGCCCTTGAGCGGAAAGAAGCTAAAGCCAATGGAAGAAATGGTAAGATAAGAGAGCTGAACAGAAGATTTCAAAGAGCAGCTCAAGCAGACAAAACCAATTATTATAATGAAATGTGCAAAAATCTGGAGTTTAAAAACCAAAAGGGAAGAACCCACTCAGTATTTCTAAAGCTGAAAGAATTGAAGAAAAAAATTTAAGGCTCGAGTTGCAATATAAGAGACTCTATGGGCAAAATATTGAATGATGAAGGAAACATCAAGAGAAGATGGCAGGAATACAGAGAATCACTGTACCAAAAGGAATTGGTTGATCTACATCCATTTCAGGA
>NW_006921663.1:10296853-10324225 GCF_000298275.1 Orycteropus afer afer | reverse complement strand
ATATATACACACACATATATATGTATATGTATGTGTGTGTGTGTGTGTGTGTGTGTGTGTATATATATATATATATATACACATATATATTTATTGTTGTTGTTATGTGTTGTTGAGTCGGACCCGACCCATAGCGACCCCTCCTTGGGTTTCTGAGGCAGTATCACTATGGAAATAGATTGCTCCATCTTCCTTCCAAGGAGTGGCTGGTGGTTTGAACTGTCAGCCTTCTGGTTAGCAGTCAAGTTCCTTAGCCACTATGCTACCAGAGCTCCCGGGAGATAGATAGATAGATAGATAGATAGATAGATATATACTTCCTTTCAGATATTTCCTTCAAAATGCATATCTCCTGTTCTCTGTGTAGTTCTAGATGAGTCTGCATGTCTTTCAAATCCAAATGTTCTGACTATGATGGTTCTAGGTGGGGATCCAGACCTAAACCTTCAATAATCTTTACATAGGACTACTGGCTTGAAACAAATAGCCTATGTTTCTTCAAGGCAAACCCTAGTTCCCCTTTCAGCATATTTAATCAATTGTTGGCTGAAGACGGAGTTACATACTCTCTGTTATCTATATCCAATACTCATTTCCATAATATAACTAAAGAGCTCTGGTGGCATAATGGGTAAGGCATTTGGCTACTAACTAGAAGGTCATTGGTTTAAACCCAAGAGTTGCTCTGTGAGAGAAAGAGGAGGCAATCTACTTCTGCCAAGATTTACAACCTTGGAAACCCATTGGAGGTCACTATGAGTTAGAATCTACTCCATGGCAGTGTATTATTATTATTATTATTATTATTATTATTATTAATTTATTTTGGTTTCATCATGTAGGAGAAATAGTCAATATCCATAGTACCTTCAGATAAACACATAATCCAAATAAATAACCCTTTTTACAACATTCTGCTTTTCTCTTCTCTTCTTCACACTTTGACTATCTCCCCATTCACATGTATATTGTCTTGGGCCTCTGGCTGTGTGGGACCAGTACACCTTGGCTCCTTACCAATCATTTCCTCTAACTGACCTGGATTTTGCTTCAGACTTCCTCACCTCAGTTGCAGCATAATACCTCTTGCACTCCTTTCAGACATTACAGATAACAACAACCAAAATATCCATCTAAGAATCAAAGCTTCAATTCCCATTCTTTTTCCTTTTTTTACAAAGCCCCATACTTTGATCAGTCTGGAGCCATTGTAACAAATCCTACTTGTGATGCCACCTGGAAAAACTGTCTGTGGTAGAGTCTGACCTCCTCTAGTTCTGCAAGGGGGGTGGGGTGGAGAATCAAAATCAACAGTCTAAGTCTGATTCCTGTGATATAGAAGTCAGACATACCATCACCCTTCAATCTTTTTTACCAATTCTGACACCAATCATCCCTCCCAATAGCATTCTCTATTTCTCTGCTTGGTTAGAAAATTCACTGCAATAGTCATACAGAACTCAAAGACAAACACAAGTCTGTGGGGTTTATTAGGAAAGTAACAGTTTACAGTTTGGGATTAAGAGCAACTCAGTGTACAGTTCTTCAGTCTAGACAGCCTCTTCTCAGCAGTTCTTGCAGGCACATTTCTCTCTGGGCTTGGCATCTCAGGCCTGCAACCCCTGCTCAGGCAAGTGTTGCAAAGCCCCTTTAGCTCTGCCCAGAAAGGCACCCTACTCTACAAGCAAGCCTCCTGTCCAAATGCTCTCAGCTTTCTCACTCCATGGACCAGGAAGCCCACTGCTCTGTCTTGTGCCAGGCTTTAAGTTCTGCTTCCTCCACTGCCACAGTTTCTCTGTCACTTCTTCTCACCATCTCTTGCCATCTCTATCTCAGCATCTGTATCTCAGCAAAGTGTTAATGCTCTCTCTATATATCCTGGCTGGAAGAGGTTCAGTGTAGGGATCTTGGATCTAAAGGGTGTATTTCATTCCTTACTCTTCATTCTTGATGATAGTGAGATTTCCCCCTTTCCACCTTTATAAGGCTCATTTTAAGTCTAGAAGATTAGTAAACCTGACCAATCCCAATGGGAGGTTACACATACCTTATTTTCATGACCCCATCCAAAAAAGGGTACCATGTACCTTATTTACATTATTAACAAGGTATCAGATCCCCTTGATGAGCCACAAGCACCTCACATTTGCATCCCACCCAGTCCTCTGGTAAGAGTTACAAAACCATGGCTAAAAGGGCCATGTTGAATAATTCACTGCACCACAGTGGTTGTTGTCTCCACCATTTCAACCATCCTCCAAGTCAAGACCCGTGAAATACGAGGTTCAAATGTGTGTGTGCGGTTGCATCAAGAAATACCTATGCATATCTCCTTTCCATTCAATTATAAAGGACATTTGAATTTCACTCAATTTCTCATGGTTTTAATTACATCCTATTTTGTAACTGATGTATATCTAGCTAACACAAATTGACAATCACCATCTTTTGTGAATGGATATGCAAATTCTACATCTCTTATGTAACACCACAGAGATATATGACTGCATAGTTCCTGACAAGGAATATTCAAGTCCAATTCCATCCCTTTTTTCATTATCAACACTCTTTTTGCTGGGTTTTTAGTTAGGTGACCCTTTTGAAATAGATAACCAGCAAGATAGCACTACTTAGTTATCTTCTGCAATATTCCTAGATCCAAGGCAAAATGATGTAAATTTGCTGTGCTACAATGTGCAGAAGCAGCATGTTGCAGTGCTGATCACTCTCTTTACCATGCTATTTCTCTTCAAATTTTTTTTGTTTTTTTTTTAATAGAATCATATCAACACTGTGGTGTAATGAGACTTCAGTCTGGGAACCAAAATGTCAGGATGTCCTTTGTCCTTATTAAGAGTACTTTAATCTATTCATTATTATTTGGAAGTCATATCCTCACCACTTGACCTCAAGTTGTGTCAGAAGAGTGAACCATCCTTATGGAAATCATAACCCTCCCACTAAAGCAACAATTCATAATTCCAAAACTTCCTATCTCTCAGCCTCCACAATCTCTTCTACAGTATCTTGTGCATGTAGTCAATAGTGGTGATGGACTAGAATGATAGAACTCTAACAACATTTTCTATGCTGATTCTTAGTGGCTCATTGGTAGCACTGTTATTGATGGAGAATGCTTAATGAATCTTTATCCTTAGTTACAGATCCTCATTGGCAGTTTCAGGATATGTTATGGTTAAGGTTGTGTGTCAGTTCACCTGGGTTATGATTCTCAGTGGTTTGTCAGTTATGATGTATTCATTCCCTATAACAAGATTAGGAGCTCTGGTAGCATAATGGCTAAAGCACTTGACTGTTAACCAGAAGGCTTGCGGTTCAAACCCACCAGCCACTCCTCAGAAGGAAGGTTGGGCAAACCTACTTCCATAGTGATACTGCCTCAGAAACCCAAGGAGGGGTCGCTATGAGTCGGGGCCGACTCGACGGCACATAACAACAACAACAACAATAACAAGATCTGATATACTGTAATCACTCTATAATGAGATCTGCTATGAGCAGCCAATCAATTGAAAGGGAGTTACTTTGAGGCTGTGGCCTGCATCCAGTATATATGGATGTTCTGGTAAAGCTCTCAGGTTTTTGTTCTATCTGAATCGATCACCTGGTTTGACATCATCTGACGTTTGGTTCCTTGAACTTGAGTCAATGTCCTGCTATATTACCTGCTGATTTCAGGATTCATTTACATCCACTGCCTTTGAGCCAGCAGCTTTCTTCCTGACCTACTGATCTTGGATTCCTCAGTTCCTGCAGCTACATGAGTCAGGAGAAGCCTTCAGCCTAACTTCTTCCCCAAGAGCTTGGAACATGCCAGCTCCTACAACCATGTGAGCCATTTACTTGAAATAGATCTACCTGCCTACCTACCTATCTATCTAAGCTTTACTAGTTTTGCTTCTCTATGGAATGCAGCTTAAGACAAGACAGAAGTAAAGATTCCACTTAATATCTTGTTAAATTGAAAACTTCTATAAATTATAAATCTTTGTTTAGATTTCTATTCTTTACACTTAACATTTATTTATTTATTGCTATCCCTTTGCCTTTTTCTTTTCACATTTTTTAATTAGTACAAAATTTTCCTTCTACATCCCTCATCCAACATTTTCATAATTTGTTCTGATATCTACTGCAGTATTAAGATTTTAATTCTTCTATAATTATTTCAAGAGGTCTGGTAGTGTAGTGCCTAAGGCACTTGACTGATAACCAGAAGGCTGGCAGTTCAAACCCACCAGCCACTCCTCAGAAGGAAGGTTGGGCAATCTACTTCCATAGTGATACTGCCTCGGAAACCCAAGGAGGGGTCGCTATGAGTTGGATCTGACTCCATGGCACATAACGATAACAACCACAACAATAATTATTTTTGTTTCTTGGACTCAGAACTTTTCACATGATAATTTTGAATTTCAACATCATTTTCTTTGTGATTTTTCTTCATGATTCTCAGCAGAAATTTTATGGGAAACATATGTATTTTGAAAAGTTACCAAATTACTATAGCAAAAAAAAAAAAAAAAAGATGGAATTACAGAATATTATATAAAGAACAGTGTCCTACCCATCCTTGTTCTTTGGATGTGGCATTGTTACATTTAAAATATACAAGGAAATTATATATTATATTTTCACAAAATTGTCACATATCAGATATGTTTCTCATTTGTGTCACCAAGTAATATATATTGGAGATCCTTTGTCATCAATATACAAAGATAGTTTTATATCATATTCCATTATGTGTGATAATAAATTGAACAAGTTCCATATTAATAGATAGCAAAAAAATGTGTATTTATTATCTACTTGAATACTACTAAATCTTACTCCATTAGAATTATAAATTTAAGCTCTCACATGTAATATATGAATACCTGCGTTCCAATATAATTAGCTGTTTGTATACTTGATAACAGGATTTTTGTCAATGCCATAAATGCAAAAACTGTTATTTCAGTATGCATTAACTTCAGTGATGAATACATACACACACAGATACATGAATACTCAAGTATGCATGTATATATGGCATTTATATTTATTTTTCTGGGATTATAGGTTCATATCTTTTTTCTATGAATCTGTTTAATAGTGATGTTTATTTATTTATTTTTTATTAGTGTGTGTGGGTGTTCTGTTTTATTTCAGAAAAAAAAAAAAAAAAAAACCTTATTTTGTGTAAGCAGGAGTCCCAACTATTATTATTCCTTCTGTTGATATTGAAATATACTTTTCCTTAGAGGTGATTTTGCCATGAAGAATTTACTTTTACTTTCATGTGTTTGAAAGTGTATATAGTTTTCTTTTGCATTTTTGAATTTGATGGCCTATTAACAGACATTCCACACTTAGATATATTATACACAGTTATTTATATCTTATATATATCTTTATATATTTTAGTACTTAAAAATTGTATTGCTATGTTTTTTTTTTTTTTATTTTTTGCTTAATCTTCAAATAATTTGGACTTTTCATTAGGTAAAATGTGGAGGAATAGATCCACATTGTTTTCGAGATGGTGATCTAACTTTTCCAACATCTTTTGTTTTACCATTTGAAATGTCACCATTGTAACATGACATCTGCTTCTTTTTTCCCACAAACAGCATACTTTCTTCTGATACCTGGAGAGAATAATTTTCATACATCATGTTCCTTATTTGTAGATATTATTATTGCTCCTTATTTGAAATTATATTTACAAAATTCCAAATGCTTCATGCTGGACTTAACACTTCCATAACCAAAAAAAAAAGGAGTTGCCATTGAGCTGATTACAACTCATAGAGACACTATAGGACAAAGTAGAACTGCCCCATAAGGTTTTTAATGTGGTAATCTTTGCAGAAGCAAACTGTCACATTTTTCTCCTATGGAGAGACTAAGGGATACAAACCTCTCACCTTTCAGTGAGTAGTCAAGTGCTTTAACCAATGTGCCACAAGGGATTCCTTTACACACTTTCATGGCATATATATATATATATATATATATCCATCAAAAACATTATAAAACAGAAAACATGATTGTAATATGGACAAAAATGTTGAAACAACAAAAATATGTATGGATAAATGCTTTTTTAAACAACATGATGAACACAGTCATAATCTGACAAGAAATGCAGGAATTTTAGGTCTTAGGTGTAGGAAGTAAATGAAGGCAGGAACTCATAAACTACTTAAGAAATACAAATAATTTTCCATGATAGAAGGAGAGAGACAGATCAATTTTAATGAATTGACTCATGTGACTGAGGGTATTGCTAAATCAAAAATCTCTCAGGAGAGAACTATATGGAGATCCCTTCAGTCTTGTTTTCTAAAATCTGTCGGACATAATGACAGGAAGAATAGTAAGTGAGGGACTTCTGCCAAGATGTCTATAACCGGAAACCAGACTGCACCCTATGGAAAACTCTTTTTGCTCTTAAGACCTTCAACTGATCGGATGAGACTCACCCACATTATGGAAGGAAATCTGCTTCATTTAAGATTAATTGTTTTAGTCACACATAATTATATCATATAGCATCTAGACTAGGGTTTGATAAACAACTGGGCATCACAGCCTAGCCAAATGGACACATACAATTAATCATCAGTGTGCATAGTTTCTTATAGCCCCTTAAGGCTTAGGAAGCAGGAAAAACCTAAGTATCATCCATGCTAACTTGGTGCCTAAGGCACTTAACTGCTAACCAGAAGTCTAGAGGTTCAAACCCACCAGCCACTCCTCAGAAGGAAGGTTGGGCAATATACCTCTGTAGTGATACTGCCTTGGAAACCCAAGGAGGGGTCATTATTAATTGGTCTGATCTAAGGCACATAAACAACAACAACATCCATAGTTAGAATGTAATAACTGATTCCCTTCTAAAGCTAGGACTCAAATAATACTTACTCTCAGAGTAAATATAAATGAGAACTCACCCTGCCACTTTTACCCTTATTCCCATGCAAAACAAGAAAATTTCCTTTTTCTGTAAGTTTAGTATAAACTGGAGGAGCTCTGGTAGTGTAGTGCCCAAGGCTTGAAGAGTTAAAATGAATATTCCCAAATAATTTGTAATTAAGAGTCTATAGCCAGGTACATTTTTAACCAAAATATTGATTACCTAGGTAACTGAAAAATACGTCTGACATCAAACATTTATTTCAAAATATTTGTGTATTATTTTCTAGGGGCCTGCTTGACATAAGCAAAGGAACTCTGGTGGTGTAGTGACTAAGACATTTGACTGCTAACCAGAAGGCTGGCAGCTCAAACCCAACAGGCACTCATTGCAAGGCAGGTAGGACAATCTACTTCTATAGTGATACCGCCTCGGAAACCCAAGGAGGGGTTGCTATGAGTCAAAATTGACTTGATGGCAGTGAGTTTGGTTTTTGGTTTTTGGTTTGACTGAAGACAAATCTTGCTGACTCAAAACTGTTTCACCATGACAGAAAATAACCAGAGTTTAAAGGAAGCGAGCAACTAATAGTAAAATGTTGATAAGCCAGACGAAAACCAAACTCACTGCCATAGAGTCAATTCTACTCATAGCAACCCTTCCTTGAGTTTCTGAGGTGATATCTGTAGGGAAGCAGATGGCACAATCTTCCTTCTGAGGAGGAGCTTGTGGGTTTGAACCATGAGCCTTCTGGTTAGCAGTCAAATGCCTTAGGCACTATGCCACCAGAGCTCCCAAAATGTTGGTGAACACACCAAAATTAAGGCAACAGCAGAAATAACATAAAGTAAACTAACAGGAAAATTTTTATATCAGTAATAGATCATAAAATATGTATATTTGACTTATTTTATGGGATAAAAGATAATCTTAAAATATTAATTCAAATTAAAATAAATAAGCCAATATATAATGTACTATAATCAATAATATCTTATTTTCTTGCCATAAAAAGATATATATTTAAACAGAAAAGAAGAATATATAGCAGTGTAAAATAATATTCAGTACTTGCAATTAAATCTAACAAGGGATATGAAATAACTCTATGGAAAAATATTATAAAACTTTATTGAGATATATTAAATAACTTCTAAATAAATGGAGAAAAAACAACATATTCATGAACTGAAAAATATAATATGTAATATGTACTAATTATTTGTTCACAAAAGTATGTAGACATTTAGTGCAAAAGTTAGCCAAATATCAGCTAGTTATTGTGGAAGCTATGTAGATTCTAAAATTTATAGGGTAATGCAAAGAATTAAGAATAGCCCAGACATAAACAAAGAAGAACAGGGGAAGAAAGGAATCTGTAGGAGTTATGGCAGCATAGTAATGGCACAAGGATAGGCCAATAAGAAAATGGAACAGAAAAGATAATTTAGACATACACGACACACATAGGACTTTTGATTTTGGAGAGCTGAATAATCATGGGGGAAAAAAAGAAAAGAGCAATAAATGGTGCAGGAGTTAAAAATGAGTTTCTTATGAGAAAGAAAGAAAAAAAAAAACAACACCAGATGTCTGCTATCTACCATCTGAACTGCAGATATACTATTGACATAAATTATAAGAGAATATTGACTGTTAACCAGAAGGCTGGAAGTTCAAACCCATCAGCCACTCCTCGAAAGGAAGCTGGGGCAATCTACTTCTTTAGTGATGCTGCCTCAGAAACCCAAGGAGGGGTCACTATGAGTCGGGTCCAACTTGACGGCACATAACAGCAACAACGACATAAGATAAATTTGATAAATTTGTCTACATTAAGAATTAGGAACTTTTATTTAACAAATGACACCATTAAAAAGAATGAAACAAAACCAGAGACTAGGAGTAAAACTCACAAAACTCACTGCCTCAGAATTGATTTAGACTAATAGCAACCCTCATTGGGTTCCCAAGGTTGTCGATCTTTACAGAAGCAGACTGTCTCATCTTTCTTCCAAAGAGCAGCTGGTAGGTTCAAACCACTGACCTTTTGGTTAGCAGTGAAATGTCTTAACCACTACATTACAAGAGATACCTTACTAAATTTTACTACACTGTCAGAGGTCCTTAAATGAACCAGAGATACATGTGTTTACCCTCACTAGCATTAAGGGACAGGGAAAGAAAACAATAACACTTTTTATAAAGCCAGTTTGGTATAATCTGCTGATGTTATATAAACAATCTCTGTGGCCAGAATTTCTCCTCCTCAGCAAATAGCTTTTCAAACATATTCACCATATGCCTGTATCAATTTTCCTAGGTGGGGAGTTTTATGGTACAGTAGATTTTCCAACCTTCCTTCCGAGGAGTGGATAGTGAGTTTGAATTGCCAGACTTCTAGTTAGCAGCCAATTGCCTTAAGCACTATGCCACCAGGGCTCCCTTTTTTTTTTTTGTTAAAGAGTTATGCTTCTAAACTAAAAGTGGCAGTTCCAATACACTAGCTACTCTGTGGGAGAAATATGTGGTAGTCTGCTTCCCTAAAGGTTTACAATTTTGAAACTCTATGGGACAGTTGCATTCTGTCCTTAGGTTCACTGTGAGTTGAAATTGACTTGACTGCAATGGATTTTGTTTTGTTTTATTACCTATACTTGCTTTTGTATTAGTGCTTAAATTCTGAAGCTCTTGGTTTATGGAAGGTTGTTGTTTACAGTTGGTGCCCTAACTCCAATTTCAATCTTGATAACATTTAAGTTTTTTTGTGATCCTTAAACCAGCAATGTGGATATGCCCACACAAGTCTGGGACAAACTTAGGGAGGGACAGTTTACCTTCAGGAAGACTGCTGTTAAAAGTAGATAATGCTCACACCAAGAACTTCAGAATTTACCTGTGTGTGTCTTTAATGATTTACTTAAAATAGCAGCATGTTATCTCTTTTAAAGTTTGGGGTCCTGATATTGACATATACCCACCTTGAGGCCAAAACTCAAGGGGGCATTGTCACTCATAATATTCTTCTCACCATGTAACCAGGTGTTCAAGCCCAGACCCATCTTGTAATCCTTTTTAAACTTCAACTATATACATATCCCAATCATGGTTCTTTCCCTGATTCTGTAGTTCTGCCTGTGATACTAATTTTGTGATGTTTTCCTTTATTTTCTATTACATATAGTTAGCCCCATGGCCATGATTCGGTGGATTCTATTCGACATCTTGTGCCTTGTACATGCTTGTTGGTTTCCCTCTGCCTGTGTTATTATCTTTGTATTTGTCTTGTCTAAGGTTAATAAAAGGGTGTTTTCAGAACATGTTTGAATCTGAGGTCTTTTCCTTCTAGCAGTCACTCATTTATTACAGTCAGAAAAGTTAAAACCCTTTGCAGTTGAGTTGATTTTAACTCACAGTGACCTTATATGACAGAATGGAACTGTCCTATTGAATTTCTAAAGCTGTAAATCCTTATGGAAACCAACTGTCACATCTTTCTACAACAGTCTGGCTGGTGAGTTTGAACAACTTACTTATCAGTTAGTAGGCAAGAGCCTAACTACTGTTCCACCAGGGTTCTTTACTGAGAGCTTAACACTTATTCTCCAGAGATGTTTTATCAGAAAGTTTACAAGAGCAAAAATGTAACCAGGAATGTTCTGGGTAAAGTTTTGGGAGCAAGAGGCTTACATTGTCACCAGTGACATGCAGCACCTTCCTTGAATAGTTTTTTTTTTTTTTTTTTCCAATCCATGACGTTCCAAAGAGAAAGCTCCAAGGCCCAGGGTCCCTTAGGTATTGAGATCCAATAAATATCCATGGCTGGAGCTTTATGTAAAGTTGTAATCAATTATTGAATATGCATGATTGTATCATGTCACCTTCCCATCTAAGGTCTGTTGCCTATTTGTGACCTATAAAGTCCCTGTTCAATTAAATACATATATGTTTATCCAAGTGTTGCTGGGATATTTTATAAAACAAAAGCCCTTTAATTGTTGACAAATTCCAAGGGCTTTTTTTTAGAAACCAGAGACAAAAGACCAAATCATCTTTTCTTCTATACAATAGATTAACACTCATCCTCTAATTTGTTTTTGAACCTTGAATTTGTTGACCGCTAACCGGAAGTTTGGAGGTTCAAGCCCACCAGCCACTCCCCAGAAGGAAGACAGGGCAACCCACTTCCATAAAGATGTACCACCTGGGAAATCCAATGGGGATCTCTATGAGTTGGAATCAATTCAATGACAGTGAGTTTGGTTTGTTTTTATTGAGCCAGAATCTATGAGATGATAGTGGGTTTGTTTTTCTTTGTAGACCTGGACCTCTGGACTTTTTAATATAACATGAATTTTCTTTTCAAATGCTTTGAGATTAAAGAATGTGTCTTAGTCTCACATTAAAATTCCTGCTTTTGAGTAATGATCTTGGCCATTCACTGGTAAGTTACTTCATGTGCAAAAGCCTATCTTGTATCCGGGAGCTCTGGTGGTGTAGTGCCTAAGACATTTGACTGCTAACCAGAAGGGTGGCGGTTCAAACCCACCAGCTACTCCTCAGAAGGAAGATGAGGCAATCTACTTCTTTAGTGATACTGCCTCGGAAACCCAAGGAGGGGTCACTATGAGTTGGGTCCAACTTCACGGCACATAACAACATCTTGTTTCCATTGTCTGTATAGATATTCCACAACTCTAAATGCAGTTTCAGAAAACACCATCACCATTTGTTTCTTTACTAATTGTTTCTAATTTTTCCTTTGGACAATGTACAAATCAATGCCCAGTCTAAAATAAAATGCCTAAGGCACTTGACTGCTAACCAGCAGGCTGGCAGTTAGAACCCACCAGCCACTCCTCAGAAGGAAGGATGGGTAATCTACTTTTGTAGTGATGTTGTTGTTGTTGTTGTTATGTGTCCTCCATAGTGATATTGCCTCTGAAACCCAAGGAGAAGTCACTATGTGTCGGGTCTGACTCAAGGGCATATAACAACAACAAGTATTTCTAACAAAAAATTAAAAAAAAAAAAAAATCTAAAGAATTGATGATACAGATGATGGAAATGACAAGGATCTAAACAAGAGGACTGAGGCAATTCAGATAAAGCTACTATCATTTTTAAGGACACTGAAATAACTGGAGGAATGAGTTTCTTAAGTATATAAAGGAACCATTTACTCATGATGTCTGAAGTGTTGGAGACAGCTGAGTCCAGGTCACCACAATCCATAGAATCAAAACTTCTCTGTCCTGTCTCATTCATTCCCCAAAACATGCTGCTTCTCAAAGATGTTTTGCCAAGCCCACCCCAAACCCCTTTTCCTTCCAAGGACCCTAACATAATCTCTTCAATGAGACTGTTGTTGTTGTTATGTGCCATTGAGTCAGACCCGACTCATAGCAACCCCTCCTTGGGTTTCTGAGGCAGTATCACTATGGAAGTAGATTGCCCCATCTTCCTTCCGAGGAGTGGCTGGTGAGTTTGAACTGCCAGCCTTCTGGTTAGCAGTCAAGTGCCTCAGGCACAAGCTACCAGAGCTCCTGTTGATTAGGTTTCAACAGAAGATGAGATAGCAGGCTTTTTTGGCTTTCTATTCTGCATAAACATCTGAGGAAAAGATTTAAAGAGTTCATTTATAGGCAAGAAATGAGAGGGTAGATCCACATAAGAAAACAAAACATTTAATATTTCCACAGCTGTATTGCAACATACTTTTCACAAGAAAGTGTCATTTTCATACAGGGAATTAATTTCTCAACTACACAATTTTAACTTCTATAAACAAAGCCAGCTATGTGTGTTTTTCGTATTTTGCAAAGGATATTGATTTTTAGAAGACAAAGCCAGGAAAGCTTGCTTTCTAGTACAATACGACCCTTCCTTGAAGCAGAAAACAAAAACTTGCCAGGCTTCTAGAATAAGAGCAATAAGGGGAAAAAAAAAAAAAAAAAAACCTACCAAAAAGAGAGTTTTATATTGCAAAAATATTATACCACTAAGCAATGTTTTTTTCTCCCTAACATTTGCTTTACCGAGAGTCTTCCTTGCTTCATTTCATTATATCTACATTTTTTTTTCAGTACTATATTGGCTGATTCCCAGATAATGACCACAAAGTAAATATTGGTTGATTAAATGGCTTAAATTCATTATTATATAATTGAAATGATGAAAGACCCCATTCTAGGACTAAAACTTCCTGTTCAACCCACTGAAGGTTTTAAAAAGAACACACAAGAAAAGTTTTACTGAAGTAGCCTTTTAAGG
Source organism: Orycteropus afer afer (assembly GCF_000298275.1). Classification (NCBI taxonomy): domain Eukaryota; kingdom Metazoa; phylum Chordata; class Mammalia; order Tubulidentata; family Orycteropodidae; genus Orycteropus; species Orycteropus afer. The sequence continues at coordinate 10,311,027 of NW_006921663.1, read as the reverse complement.
AGAATAAACATCCAAAGCATTTGAATGTATCTGGATAAAAATAACTGTAGTAGGTTAAAAGGAAAAAAAAAAAAAAAAAAGCAAACAATTCTATTCTACATTTATTTGGAATATTCATACAAACATCTTTCCTTATCTTTTTTAAATTTTTTTTTATATTACTTAGTCTGCTTCTTTGGTACACCTATGATTGCTCTCCTTTTCTTAAATGAGATTCTACACACAGGTATCTTTTACACCAGGTTTCATTAAGCTTGAGACCTTGGAGACACCAAAATCTATGTCATTAAACCTCTGATTATGAGAACAAATGCATTAAATATTGTTGTTGTGTTAAGTGCCTTCAAGTCAACTCTGGCTCATAGTGACTATATGTATAACAGCATGGAACACTGCCAGTCAAAAGCCAGAGAAAAGGTTAATTTAATTAAACATTCAATACTGGTAATTTAGATGATTAGTAAGTACAAGTTCTCATAATAAGAAGCTCTGGTGGTGCATTGCCTAAGGCATTTGACTATTACAACCAGGTGAATGGCAATTCAAACCTACCAGCTGCTCCAGGAAGAAAGATGGGACAATCTACTTTTATGAAGATGTATAGCATTGGAAACTCAATAGACATTGCTATGAGTCAGAGTCAACTCAATGACAGTGAGTTTAGTTCTAACAAACAAGCATGCAATCTAAGATTGATAATCCAGATAATCAGGTTTCTTTTTATTTTACCACATTAAACATAGAAGTCCCCTAGAGCCAGGAAGGGGAGGGAGCAGGAGTGGCCTCAGGGGCCTCAGGCGTGGCAGGATAGACAGGATGAAAGGGGCAAGTGGCAAGGCTAGGCCCTAAGCCCCCTAAAGCCAGGAAAGGGAGGGGACCAGGAGCAGCTAGGGACCACAGAGTGGCAGGTTTCAAGTAGGAATTAGGTAAGAGGAGGGTACAGAGTTTTCCAACAGCCAATGGAGACAAACTTGTCTGGCAATTTGTCATACAGTGATGTTTATGCATTGCTGTGAAGCTTGAAGCTGTGCCACTGGTGTTTCAGATGCCAGCAGAATTGCACGTGATGGACAGGTTTCAAGCAACTTACAGACTAAGACAGACTAAGAAGAAAGAGAGGCCATCCACTTCTCAAAAATTGGCCAGGGAAAACCTTATGAATAGCACAGAAGTACTGTCTGATACATTACTGGGCAACTTTATGAATAGCTTGAAAACATTGTCCAACACAGTGCAGGAAGACTAGCCCCTTGGGTTGGAAGGCACTCAAAATAGGACTGGGAAAGAGCTGCCTCATTAGAGTAGGACTAACCTTAATGATGTGAATAAAGTAAGTCTTTTAGGACCTCCATGTGCTGATGTGGCATGACTCAAATTGAGGAGAAACAGCTGCAAACATCCATTAATAAATAGAACGTGAAATGTATGAAGCATGAATCTAGGGAAATTGGAAGTTGTCAAAAATGAATGGAACGCATAAAGATTGATATCCTAGGCATAAGGGAGCTGAAATGGACTGGTTTTGGCCATTTTGATTCAGATAACTATATGATCTACTATGGCAGGGATGAAAAATTGAAGAAGAAATGTATGGTATTCATCATTATGAAAGATGTTTCAAGCTCAGTCCTGATGTACAATGCTGTCAGTGACAGGATAATAATGATATGCCTACAAGGAAGACCAGTTAATACGACTATTATTCAAATTCATGCACTAACCACCAGAGCCAAAGATGAGGAAATTGAAGATTTTTATCAAATCTTCAGTCTGAAATTGACCAAACATGCAATTCAGATGTGTTGCTTATCACTGGTGATTGGAATGCAAAAGATAGAAACAAAGAAGAATCACTGGTAGCTGGAAAATTTGGCCTTGGTGTCAAATATAAAGCTGGAGATTGCATGTTTGAATTTTGCAAGACTGACTTGTTCATTGCAAATACCTTTTTTCAACAACACAAACAGTGGCTATACATGTGGACTTCTCCAGATAGAGTACACAGGAATCAGATTGACTACATCTGTTGCAAGAGATGATGGAAAAGCTCAATATCTTCAGCCAAAACCAGGCCAGGAGCTGATTGTGGAACAGACCATCAACTGCTCATATGCAAGTTCAACTTTCAGTTGAAGAAAATTAAAACAAGTTCACGAGAAAAAAAATATGATCGTGAATATATCCCTCCTGAATTTAGAGACCATCTAAAGAATAGGTTTGATGCATTGAACACCAATGACCGAAAACCAGAAGAATTGTGGGATGATATAAAGAACATCATCCATGAAGAAAGCAAGAGGTCATTAAAGAGATGGGAAGAGAAGACCAAAATGGATGTCAGAAGAGACTCTGAATCTTTCCCTTGAGTGGAGAGTAGCTAAAGCAAATGGAAGAGATGTCAACATAAAAGAACTGAACAGAAGATTTCAAAGAGCAGCTCAAGCAGACAAAGCCAATTGATAAAATGAAATGTGCAAAGACCTGGAGTTAGAAAACCAAAAGGGAAGAACTTGCTTGGTATTTCTCAAGCTGAAAGAACCAAGGAAAAAATTAAGAGTCAAGTTGCAATATTGAAAGATTCTATGGGCAAAATATTGAATGATGGAGGAAGCATCAAAAGAAGATGGAAGGAATGCACAGAGTCACTGTACCAGAAAGAACTGGTCAATCTTCATCCATTCCAGGAGGTGGCATATGTTCCAGAACCAATGATATTGAGGGAAGAGGTTGAAGATGCACTGAGGAAATTGGTGAAGAATAAGGCTCCAGAAATTGACACAATACCCATTGAGGATGTTTCAACATACGGATGCCCCACTGGAGGCACTCACTCGGGTATGGCAAGAGATTTGGTAGACAACTACCTGGCCAACTGACTGGAGGAGATACATATTTGTACCCATTCCAAAGAAAGGTGATTCCACAAAATGGGGAAATCATCAAACAGTATCATTAATATCACATGAAAGTAAAATCTTACTGAAGATAATTAAAAAACGTTGCAGCAGCATATTGACAGAGAACTTCCAGAGGTGAAGGGTGGATTCAGAAGAGGACATGGAACAAGGGATGTCATTGTTGATGTCAGATGGATCTTGTCTCAATGTAAAGAATACGAGAAAGATGTTTACTTGTGTTTTATTGACTATGAGAAACATTTGATTGTGTGGATAATAACAAATTGTGGATAACATTGAGAACAATGGGAATTCCAGAACACTTAATTGTACTCTTGTGGAACCTATACATAGACCAGGAGGCTGTCATTCAAACAGAAAAAGGGAACATTGCATGGTTTAAAATTAAGAAGGGAATGCATCAGGGTTGTATACTTTCACCATACTTATTCAATCTATATACTGAGCAAATAATCTGAGAAACTGGACTACATGAAGAAGAACATGGCATCAGGATTGTAGAAAGAATCATTAACAACCTGTGATATGCTGACAACACAACTTTGCTTGCTGAAAGTGAGCAAGACTTGAAGCACTTACTGATGAAGATTAAAGAATATAGTCTGCAGTATGGATTATATCTTAATATAAAGAAAACAAAAATCCTCACAACTGGACCTATAAGCAGCATGATGATTAATAGCTAAAAGATTGAAATTGTCAAAGACTTCACATTGCTTAATTCTACAATCGACAATGGAAGCAGCAATCAGGACATCAGAAGATGTATAGCACTGGGCAAATAGTCTGCAAAGGACCTCTTTGAAGTGTTAAAGAGAAAAAGATGTCTCATTGAGGACTAAGGTGCACCTGACACAAGCCATGGTATTTTCAATTACCTCATATTGCATGTGAGACCTGGATAATGAATAAGGAAGACCAAAGAAGAATTGATGCTTTTGAGCTGTGCTGTTGGCGAAGAATGCTGAAAGTACCATGGTCTGCTAAAAGAACAAACAGGTCTGTCCTGAAGGAAGTGCAGCCAGAATGCTCCTTGGATGCCAGAATAGCCAGACTTCGTGTCACATACTTTGGTCATGTTGTCAGAAGGGACCATTTCCTGGAGAAGGATGTCATGACTGGTAAGGTAGGATCAACAAAAGAGGGAAAGGCCCTCAATGAGGTGGATTGACACAATGGCAGGGGCGAGAGGCTTGAGTGTAGGAAGAATTGTGGAGCTGGCTCAGGACCAGGTAGTGTTTCGTTCTACTGTGCATAGGGTCACTATGAGTTGGAGAGGACTCAATGGCACTTAAACAACAACAACTGCATTAAACATCACAAAATTAATGCATGATATTTAAAAAAAAAAAAAATCACTTATCTGATAAAACGTTAAGAATTCTGGGGTTCTTGGTTTCTGGTTTGAAAAATTCTGCTCCAGAAAAAATAAACTATGTATATAGGAAAATACTTAGTGTAAAAAAAAAAAAAAAAAATTGCTATCTGAAAGAACAAGCATGTCTAAAAATGCTTCCTGGGGCAGATGAAAGTTTATTTTTTTACACTTTGTTCTTAGAAGAACTTCTTGACTGATAGGAAGGACATCAACTCATGTTCATCTTAAACTTAATATCTTAGAATTTTGGATATCACTTCCGTACCTATTACCCCTATTAATTGAGTTAGCTTATCAATCATTCTCTGCCACTCTTTTGTTAATTTGTCATGCTCTGGTGGGTTATGTATTGTTGTGACACTGGAAACTATGCCACAAGTATTTCAAATATCAGCAGGGTAACCCATTGTGCACAAATTTCAGTGGAGCTTCCAGGTTAAGATAGACTGAATAGTGCGGCCATTCACTTCTGAAAAAAAATTGGCTAGTGATAACTTCATGAATAGCAGTGAAACACTGACATATTATTGAAAAACTTTATGAATAGCTATGAAAGAGTGTCTAAAATAGTGCTAGAAGATGAGCCCTCAGTTTGGAAGGCACTCAAAATACTACTGGGGAAGAGCTGCATCCTCAAAGTAGAGTTGACTTTAATGATGTGGATGGAATAAAGCTTTCAGGAGCTCCATTTGCTGATGGGGCATAACTTAAAATGAGAAGAAACATCTGCAAACATCTATTAGTAAATCCAACATGGGATCTGCAGACTACGAATCTAAGAAAATTGGAAGTTGTAAAAAAGGAAAAGAAATGCATAAATATTGAGAATCTAGCTATTAGTGAGGTGAAATGTCCTGGTATGGGCCATTTTGAATGAAACAATCATATAGTGTATTATGCCAGGAATGATAAATTAAAGAGGAATGTAATCTAAAATTGACCAAATATGCAGTTAAGATATATTTATAATTGGAAACAAAGAAGACTCATTTTTAGTTGGAAAAGATGGCCTTTGTGACAGAAATGATGCCAGAGATCCCATGATAGAATTTTGCAAAACCTATGATTTATTCATTGCAAATGTTTTTTTTTTTTTTTCAAAAATTTAAATGATGTCTATACACATGGAATTCACCAGATGGGATATAGAAGAATCAGATTGACTACATTTGTGGAAAGAGGTAATGGAGAAGCTCAATATCATCAGTCAAAACAAAACCAGTGGCTCACTATGGAACAGACTAGCAATTGCTCATAAGCAAGGTCAAGTTGAATCTGAAGAAAATGAAAATAAGTACATGAAAACCAAAATATGACCATTAGTATATCCCACTTGAATTCAGAGACCATCTGAAGAATAGACGTGTTGCACTGAATATTAATGATTGAAGACCAGACAGTGTGTGGGATGACATCCAAATATGTCATATATGAAGAAACCAAACAATCATTAGAAGGGAAAGGAAGAAAAGATCAAAATTGATGTCAGAAGAGACTCTGAAACTTGCTTTTGAAGAGAGAAGCTAAGGAGAGTGGAAGAAATGAAAAAATAAAAGAGCTGAACAGAAGATTTCAAAGGACAGCTTGAGAAGACAGAGTAAAATGTTGCAGTGAAGTCATCCTTGTAGGCATATGAAAGTATCCAAGTGTTGACAGCATTGTACTTCAGGTTAGATATTGAAACGTTCGTTTTGAGCATGAATGCAATGCCATTCCTCTTCAATTTTTAATCACTGCAATAGACGACCCTATGATTGTCAGACTCAAATAGCCAATACAAAAATGGTCAAAAGGCAGCTTTAGAAGGAAAATATTATAAAGTAATAGTACGTTTAAAAATAAAAAGGAAAGTGTTATAATGTAACATGCAAAGACTTACAGTTGGAAAACCAAAGAAGATTAAGCTCAGTATTTCTTAAAAAGAAAGAACTAAAGAAAAAAATAAAACCTCAATTTGCAATATTGTAGGTTCAAGACATTGAGCAAGACATTGAATAGTACAGGAAGCATCCAAGAAGGAATACACAGAGTCACTGTACCAAAAAGAATTGACCAATGTTCAGACATCCCTGTTCTGGTTACTAAGTGTCGCTCTGACAATATACCACAAATGGGATGGCCTTAAGAAACAGGAGTTTATTCTTACAATTTTGAGGCTTTAAGTCCAAGTTCAAAGTGCCAGGCTTTAGGGGCTGGGTTAAAGCCCCTCAGCCTTGGGTTTCTGCTGTGCATCCAGCTCCCAGCCCACTGAAGCTAGATAGAGGTTTTTCCTCATTCAGACAGCTGCTGGCCGCTGAGGCTGACAAGCCCAAGGTTGACAAGTAAAAAGGCACAGTCCTGATGTTACCAAACCACACATCAGGCCATTAATTCAAGTCCATTGTGAGACCCAAGGTCAGCAGAGTATGGCAGGCTGCTGAATAACAACATAGCTACATGCAGGGTCCAAGTGTGCCATAAGCTAGAACTATCCCCAAGGCTTCTCCTCATGTATAAGAAACAGACCACATCTCAAAGGCAGCTACTCAGCTGCTTGTGGTGGATCCCACCATGGAGTTGATTGCCAGTCTCATCATGGGGAAAAACTACCACCAGCTGCCCAGCCCTCAACCAGGCCCAGCCAAGTTGACATATAAATTTAACTAACACAATTGCATATGATGAAGAACCAATACTATTGAAGAAAGAAGTCCAAGTTGCACTGAAGGCAATAGTGAAAGACAAATCTCCAGGATTGATGGAATAGCAATTAAGATGTTTCAACAAATGGATGCAATGTTGGGAGTGCTTGCTTGTCTATACTAAAAAAATGTGGAAGACAGCTACCTGGCCAATTAAATGGAAGAGATCCTTATGCATGCCTATTCCTAAGAAAGTCAATCAAGCTGAAAGCAGAGATTACAGAACAATATCATTAATATCATACACAATTAAAATTTTGCTGAAGATAATTTAAAAAAATGGTTGAGGAGTACAGTAAGAGAAAACTGCTCCAATTCAAACTAGATTAAGAAGAGAACATGGAATGAGGGCTATTATTGCTGAATTGCTGATGTCAGATAGATATTGGCTGAAAGCAGAGAATATCAGAATAGGTTTACTTGTGTTTTGATGAGTATGTAAAGGCATTCAAATGTATATTGTTGGTGTTGTTGTTAGCTGCTGTTGACTCAGCTCCGATTCATAGAGACCCTATGCACAATAGAATGAAGCACCGCCTGGTATTGCATCAGCCTCACAATCCCTGTTATATCTGAGCTTATGGATGCAGACACTGTGTCAATCCACTTTGTTGAGAGTCTTCTGCTTTTTCACTGGTTCTCCTTTATACCATTTAAAATGGACAATGGTCTCTTCTGGAAACATGATAAAAGTAGGTGGGATGAAGTCTGGCCATTAATGTTTAAAAGGAGCATTCCATTTGCACTGCTTCCAGGAAAGATTTGTTAATTCTTCTGGCAGTCCATGGTACTTTCAGTATTTTTCTCCAACATAACTCAAAAGCATCAAGTCTTGTGAGGTCTCCCTTATTCATTGTCCAGCTTTCACATGCATATGAGGCTAGTAAAAATAACATGACTTGGGTTAGATCTCTCTTAGTCTTCAAAAAGATATCTTTGCTGTTTAGCATTTTAAAGTGGTCTTATGCAGCAGATTTGTCGAGTTCAATATGTGTTCTGATTTCTTGGCTGCTGCTTCCATTGGTGTAATGGTGGAAACACATAATATGAAGTCTTTGACAACTTCAATCTTTTCTCCATTATCATCCTGCTGCTTATTTGTCCAGTTGTGAGAATTTTTATTTTCTTTATTTGAGGTGTAATCCATACTGTGGACTGTAGTCTTTAATCTTTATCAGTAAGTGCTTCAAGTTTTCTTCACTTTCAGCAAGAAAGGATGTGCCAAATTCATATTAAGGTTATTAATGAGATTTCCTCCAACCCTGGTGCTGCATTCTTCTTCATATAATCCAGGTTCTCAGACTATTTGCTCAGTATATAGATTGAACAACTATGGTGAAATGATACAACCCTGACACACTCCTTTGATTTTAAATCATGTAGTATCCCCTTGCATAGCCTCCTGGTCTATGTACAGGTTCCTCATTAGCACAATTAAGTGTGCCAGAATTCCCATTCTTCCAAAGGTGATCCATAATTTGTTACAATCCACACAATTGAATATAATTGCATAGTCAATAAAACACAAGTAAATATCTTTCTGGTATTTTTTACTTTAAGCCAGGATTTATCTGACATCAGCAATGATATTATTGGTTCCACATCCTCTCCCGAATCCAGCTTGCCTTTCTGGAAATTCCCTGTCAATATACTGCAGCAACCATTCTTGAATTATCTTCAGAAAGATTTGATTTGCATGTGATATTACTTACTTTGCTTGATAATTTCCACATTCTGTTGGATCACTTTTCTTTGGAATGTGTACAAATATGGATCTCTGCCCATCAGTTGGTCATGTAGCTGTCTGCCAAATTTCTTGACATAGGCGAGTAAGTACTTCCAACTTAGCATTCATTTGTTGAAACTTCTCGATAGTTATTTGGTCAATTCCTGGAGCCTTATTTTCCTCCAATTGCTTCAGTGAAGACTCGACTTCTTTCAGTATTATTGGTTCTCAATCATATGCCACTTCCTGTAATAGATGAACATTGACTGATTCTTTTTGGTACAGTGACTCAGTGTATTCCTTCCATCTTCTTTTGATGTTTCCTACATCATTCATTTTTTTTTTTCCCATAGAATCTTCAATATTGCAACATGAGGCTTAAATTTTTCTTCAGTTCTTTCAGCATGAGAAATTCTGAGCATGTTCTTCCCTTTCAGTTTTCTAACTGAAGTGGTCATAGCTAATTATGGATAACATTGGAAATAAAGTGAATTCCAAAATAATTAATTGCACTAATGTATAATGTGTACATAGACAAAGAGGCAGTCTTTGAAGAGAGCAAGGGTGTACTGTTGCTATTAGGTGTCATCGACTCAGCTCTGACTGAGTAACCCTATGTACAACAGAACCAAACACTGCACATCTTTACAATCCTTGCTATGTTTAAGCCCATTATTGCAGTCACTCTGTCAATCCATGCCTTGGAGTCCTTCCCCTTTCTCACTGACCCTCTACTTTACCGAACATGTTATCTTTCTCTATGGAATGGTGTCTTCTGACAAGCAGACAAAGTGTCACTACTATTCATAAAGTTTTCCAGTAGTATCAGACACTGTTTCTCTACTATTCATAAGGTTTTCAGTGACCAATTTTTTTTCACAAGTGGATGTCCTTCTTTCCAGTCTGTCTTAGCCTTAGTCTGGGAGCTCCACTGAAACCTGTCCACCATGGATGACCCTCCTGGTATTTGAAATACCAGTGGCATAGCCTCCAATCTCAGGGCAACATTCAAACCACCACAGTAAAATTAACTGACAGACAAGTGCTGGAAGGGAATACTAAGAGGACTCAATAAAGAAAGGTGTGTTTCAGGGTTGTATCTTTTCACCATACTCACTCAATTTATGTGCTGAACAAAGACTCTAAGAACCTGGACTGTATGAAGAGGACCATGGCTTGAAGATAGGAGGAAATTCAGTAACATTCTGTGATATGCGAGTAACACAACCTTGCTTACTGAAAGTGAAGAGGACTTGGAGAACTTACTGATGAATATCAAAAACTTCAGTATGGAATATATTTCAACATAAAGAAAACAATAATCCTATCAATTGGACCAATAAGCAACATTATGGTCAATGAGGAACATATTAAAGTTTTCAAGGATATCCATTTTACTTGAATATGCTGTCGATGCTCTAGTGGTGTAGTGCCTAAGGCATTTGACTGCTAACCAAAAGGTTGGCAATTCAAACCCATCAGCCACTCCTTGGAAAGACAGTTGAGCAATCTACTTTCATAGTGATACAACCTAAGAAACCCAAGGAAGCTTCTCTATGAGTCAGATCTAACTCGATGTCAATGAGCTTTTGAGTTTGTGAATGGACTTAGAAGCATCAGTCAAAAAATGAAACAACACATTGTCTTGGGCAAATCTGCTGCAAAAGAACTCTATAAAGTGGCAAAAAACAAAGATGTCACCTTGATGACTAAGGAACGTTTGACCCAAGATATTTTCAGTCATGTCCTATGCATGCAAAAACTGGACCATGAATAAAGAAGATCAAAGAAGAAATGTTGTAGTTGTTGTTAAGTACCATAAAGTCATTTCTGACTCTTAGAGACCCTATGCACAGCAGAACGAAACACTGTCCAATCCCACACCAGCTCCATGATCCTGCTATAATTGATCCTATCATTGCAGCCACATCTCAATCCATCTCATTGAAAGTCTCCCTCTCTTTTGTCGACCCTCCATGTTACCAAGCATGACATCCTTCTCTAGGGAATCGTCCCTTCTGACAACATGACCAAAATAGATGAGACGAAGTCTGGCCATTCTCACTTCCAAGGAGCATTTCGGGTGTACTTCCTCCAGGACAGATCTGTTAGTTCTTTTAGCAGTCCATGGTACTTTCAGCATTCTTTGACAGCATCACAACTCAAAAGCATCAACTCTTCTTCGGTCTTCCTTATTCTTTGTCCAGCTCTCACATGCATATGAGGCGATTGGAAATATCATGGCTGTGTCAGGCACACCTTAGTCCTCAAGGAGACATCCCTGCTCTTCAGCACTTGAAACAGTTCCTTTAGACAACTCAAAAGCATCAACTCTTCTTCGGTCTTCCTTATTCTTTGTCCAGCTCTCACATGCATATGAGGCGATTGGAAATATCATGGCTGTGTCAGGCACACCTTAGTCCTCAAGGAGACATCCCTGCTCTTCAGCACTTGAAACAGTTCCTTTGTGGTTGACCTTCCCAGTGCTACACATTGTCTAATATCCTGACTGTTGCTTCCATTGGCATCGATTGTAGAACCAAGCAACGTGAATTCTTTGACAACCTCAATCTTCTCTCCATTTATTGTGATGCTGCTCATTGGTCCAGTTGTGAGGATTTTTGTTTTCTTTATATTGAGACATAATCCATACTTGCAGACTGTATTCTTCAACCTTCATCAGTAAGTGCCTCAAGTCATATACTCACTTTCAGCAAGCAAAGTTGTATCATCTACGTATTTCAGGTTGTTAACGATTCTTCCTCCAATCCTGATGCCACATTTTTCTTCATATAGTCCAGCTTCTCAGATTATTTGCTCACCATATAGACTGAATAAGTCTGGGGAAATGATGCAACCCTGACACACTCCCTTCTTGATTTTAAACCATGTAGTGTCCCCTTGTTCCATTCGAACAACATCCTCCTGGTCAAGGTACAGGTTCCTCATGAGTACAATCAAGTGTTCGTGAATTCCCATTCTTCTCAATGTTATTCATAATTTGTCATGATCCACACAATCAAATGCCTTTGCATAGTCAATAAAACAGAAGTAAACATCTTTCTGGTAATCTTTGCCTTGAGCCAAGATTGATCTGACAACAGCTATGATATTCCTTGTTCCACGTCCTCTTCTGAATCCAGCTTGCCCCTCTGGAAGTTTTCTGTCAATATATTGCTGCTGACGTTTTTGAATTATCTTCAATTAGATCTTACTTGCCTGTGATATTAACTATATTGTTCTATAATTTCCACATTCTGTGGCATCCCCTTTCTTTAGAATGGGTACAAATATGAATCTCTTCCAGTCAGTTGGCGAGGTAGCTGCCTTCAAAATCTCTTGGCATAACCAAGTGAGTGTCTCCAATGTGGCATCCTTTTGTTGAAATATCTCCATGGGTATTCCATCAAATGCCAGAGCCTTGTTCTTTGCCAATTCTTTCATTGCAGCTTTGACTTCCTTCTTCAGAGCTGTAATCTTTAAGGAAGCAGATTGCCACATCTTTTTCCTGGAACAGAGTCGGATATGAAAATTAGAACTTTTGGTTAACAGACAAATGATTTATCCACACTGCCACAAGACCTGCCTTCTAGCTGTCATCATTGTTGTTATGTGCCATCGAGTGGGACCCAACTCATAGCGAACCCTCCTTGGGTTTCTGAGGCAGTATCACTATGGAAGTAGATTGCCCATCTTCCTTCTGAGACCCATTTCTAGCAATGGCCAATTCTGGTGAAGGGGATGTTAGGAGAAGTCATACGAAGCTTGAAAGAAAACTCATTAAAAAGGGACAGTCTTAATTGCCTTTTGCAATTTGTCATTTATTCATTTTCACCTTAAAATACAGTCTCATTCTTAAATTTTTGCTCTAGAAAAATTACTGCTAAATCTTGAGATGAGCTCCTTTTGAGTTTGGTTGTACTCTGTGAAAGGGAGACTTTGAAATTCAGCCTATTGGAAGGAACACTGGTACAGACTGCTATGAACATCCTACTTGCTACATTTGACTGCCTATTATTGCTCCCCACTAGTATATTTCTTAGCACTTCATCTTCAACTTTTAGTACCATTCTCCTCAATTGCAATAAAGATTATTGAGAACCCTGGAACCAAACTTTGCTCACCAGCTGAATCTCTCTTGTTAGTTCTGACACCTGGTCCAATCTCAGATTTAGAGCTAGCCTTACATGCATACCTGTTCTCTTTCACGTTCATCTTTCAGACCATGCTATATATTTTTAAATAGTTATCTTAATTTAAAAGTGGCATTTCGTATCTCATAACATTTTATCATTGTATCTATTAGAAAGAAACAAAACAAAAGATTAAAGAAAACTAAACAACCTATTTCCATAATATTAAAAAGAAAAAAAACTTGCTGACATCAAGTATATTCCAACTCATAGCGACCCCTGTTGGGTTTCTAAGGCAATAAATTTTTACAGAAATATATTACTCCATCTGTCTTCCACGGTGAAAAATGCATACTCTTTGCTGTCAAGTAGATTCTGATTCAGAGAACGGTATTTAATTGAAAACATATATACTTCATTAAATTGGAAAATGTATGTATTATGCAAATTATTTCTCAAATGATAGATTATAATAATAAATATGATAATGAGAAAAAGGAAGTATAGTTTTAAGTCTGTAAACTTTTTAATTCTGAATTTTCTTATCTTTAAATAGGGATGATAATATCACATTGGATTATTATGAAAATTAAATGAAATAATTCATGTGAAATATTTAATATGTAGTCTGGCATTTAAAACAATTGAATATTTATTATTTAACTTAATATTTTTATTTATATATACAAAAAGAAAAATGATATCAACTCAAGACCATAAATATATGGATGCTCTTTCTGAAGTTAGATAATAAAGTTGTGTTTTCATGATTTTGTAAGAGAGATCATAATTGCAAAATGGTGATAAAGCACTCAATTAATGACATTTTTACCATGTGAAATACTTCTTCCCAAAACTCATTTTTCCCCCAATGATGGTACCTGTGAAATATGACAAGTCTTATCAGACCAGTAGAAAAGGTAGAATATTGAAAACTGAGGAAAAAACATATTTATTATATAGTAATAATGAATGTTTGTAAATAAAAAGGAAATCATTTGATTTAACACTCAATTTCATCCACATATAATATATATTTTGTTATATCAGTGAATAATTTCGCATTAAAAAAGTTTCACAATTTTTTTTAATAATTTTGAAATTTGTAGAATTGCATTCTTGAATAATTCCTCATCTCATGACAATAGACATTGCTTTAATATATTATTTGGTGTTTTTTTTTAAAGCTATGTATTTATAAAGGTCTCTATTTGACTACATCTGTGGGAAGAGGCAGTGGAAAAGCTCATTATCTTCAGCCAAAACCAGGCCAGGAGCTGATTGTGGAACAGACCATCAACTGCTCATATGCAAATTCAACTTGAAGTTAAAGATAAA
>NW_006921663.1:10282258-10294978 GCF_000298275.1 Orycteropus afer afer | reverse complement strand
CGACGAAAGAGGGGGAGGCTTTCAACGAGATGGATTGACATGGTGGCTGTGATGATGGGCTCAAGTATAGCGGGGATTGTGGGGCTGGTGCGGGATCAGGCAGTGTTTCTTTCTGCTGTGCATGGGGTCACTATGAGTCGGAAACGACTCCATGGCACTTGACAACAACAACTATTTGCCTGCACATATCTTTCACTATCATATATACAGTACTAAACAAAGTTTTTGCCTTTTGATGGCAGTGAGTTTGGTTTACTAAAACCAAACTTGTGTACTATTTTAATTATTAATTAAACAATAAAATGTATATAAGTAATGGGAATATTATTTTTTCCAGTTTATAATTTAGGTCAGGAACTTAAGAATGACATTTTCTGCATGAGTTTAAGCAGAAAATTTGCATTGAAAACTAGGAACTCATAATTGTACTCTATTCTTTTCTATTTTCTGGATAGTTTGAATTGGATTCATGTCAGCTCTTCTCTGAACATATGGTAGAATTCTCCAATGAAGCCTGCAGGGCTTTTTTTTTTTTTTTTTTCCTTTTAAATAACTTGTCCAGATTCTTCTTTTGTTAAGGATCTGTTCAAATTTTGTACCTCAGTCTGTGTTAGTTATGTATGTCATATGTTTCTAGAAATTTGTCCATTTTTTCCAGGTTTTCAAATTTGTTGGGGTAGAGTTCTTCATAGTATTCTTTTTTATTATCATTTACATTCCAACTGGTATTTTGACTTCACCCATTCTATTTCCTCCACTTTATTTTTATATCTTATCTTTCTTTCCCTTTGTTAAATTTGTCAGTGGTTTGTCAACTTTGTTAATCTTTTCAAAGAGCCAGCATCGGAACTTTTTGATTTATTCTACTGCTTATGTGTGTTTACGTCCTTTTTTTTTTTTTTTTTTCTGGAAACTATCAGCATTGGTTTTCCTCTTTTTCTAACTGTTGGCGTTACTAGCTTAAGGAGTTAATTTTAATTCCTTCTTTTTTATGTGTGAATTTTGTTGCTGTATATTTACCTCTGAGTGCTGCTTTCTTTGAAAACCAAGGATTTTGCTGTATTGAATTTAATGTGTGTTTGTTTCTAGAAATTATTTAATTTTCTATTTTATTTCTTCTGTACTCAATACTTTTTGAGCAGGGTATTATTCAGTTTCTATTTATTTAATTTTTTTTATTTTTCTTCCTTTAATTGATTTCTCATTTTATAGCATTGTGATCTGAGAAGACGCTTTGTAGCATTTCAATATTCTTACATTTACTTAGGCTTGCCTCATGGTCTAACATATGGTCTATTCTGGTAAGTGATCCATATGCACTGGAATAGAATGTGCATTGCATTTTTGTTGGGTGGAATGTTCTGTGTATGTTTATAGGGGCCTAGTTGATTATGTTGTTGAGATATCCTGTATCTTTGTGGTTGTATTCATTTACAGAATGATGTCTGGTTCTCTCTTTTCAAAATTGTAGGCTAATTTTAATCATGAAAATTATTTTTCTTGGTTAGTTTCTAAGTGGTGTCTTTATCTTAGGTTGTTGTCTTCCACTGTTGGTTTTGTGGCTGAAAGATTCATTTTAGCATATCCTGAAAGACTGATTTGGTTTTAAAAAATTTATTTAATTTCTGTTTGTCTGGGAATGTCCAAATTTCACTATTATATTTGAGAGACAATATTGCTGGAGATATAATTCCTAGTTTGCTACTTTTTTCCTGCAAGGTTTTTAATAAGTCATCCCATTGTCTTCTATCTACCGAGTGTGTTATTCAGCCAATTGGAGTTTAGTCTTTTGTCTTCCCAATGTGTTCTCTATCTCTGTAACTTTACTGTTAATCTTCTAGTTTCTATTTTCTGTTTTTGTATGATTTCTAATTATATAGTTATTTTGTCATTTTGTTCTTATACTGTTTCCTTGGATTCTTCAAACATATGGAGTGTCTTTTCCTTGCTTTTGTTTATGGTTTCCCTGAGCTCTTGAAAGAGCCTTTAAATATATTTTTTGTATTCCTTATCATGTAGTTATATTACTTGTTCTTAGGAAAATTTCCTATGTCTTTCTTTATTATGTCAGCTGCTTCCACCATCTTACCTTGTTTCTTTGCTTGAATTGAAATTATTTGTTTTCTCTGAGATATATTGAAATTTTGCTTTTGGTTGTTGATTATGTTTTGGTTTGTTTCACTCTGAGTTTTGTTTTGCTTTGTTTTGATATATCTGGGTGGGTGGGGCAGGTGTGCTATTTTGGTTGTTTGGCACCACTGGTATATTTCCTAGCTGTCTCTTGGTTGGTGAAATAACTGGTGGGAATGTTTGTGTGGGTGTCTGTTTGTCATGAACAGTAGCTGTGGGTGGGATGGGCAGATGTTGTTCACCATCTGTCATTGATCATTGATGCAGCAGCTGTTTGTGGTGCTTGTCCATTGAGTGAAGTGGTCAGTGTAGTAGATATGGCTGACTACTGGAAAGTTAATGCCCTACTTTCATTGGATGGAAAAGGAAAAATAAAAGAGGAGACATAGAATAGAACTTTAAAAAAAAAAAAAAAAACAGAAGAGGAAGTGGATGAGAAAAAAAAAGATTGGCAAAAATAAAAGAAGAGGAAGAGGGAGAAATTAACAAATAAAAAAGGGAAAATTTGAAATAAAGAAAGAAAAGCAAAAAAGTGTAACAGATAAGGAGGAAAATGGAGAGAAGAAAACAAAGAGGGAGGAACTTTTGCTGTTATGGTTAGCTGGCAGCCCTGGAGCAGGCAGTACTGATGCAATCCATTTATCCACCAGAGAATGTGTCCATGGAGATAAGAGTTGCCTGGCATGAGTAGGCACCTCTGAGAATGGAGGCTGCAGGGTATACCTCTTGTGTTCAGTGTGAGAAATATCAGTAAATGTCACAAGCACTAGGTGGGCTTGTCACATCCCCTGGCTCTTTCTGCTTGTCATATGTTACCACAAGTAGCTGGGCTGCTGTGGTGTGGCCTCGTATCCAATAGGGTGGAAATGGGATTTTTCTAGGCAACAAGTTGGTGGAGGTGGGAAAATGGTTCACCTCTAGTCACCAGGAAGTTGTATCTTTTAGAACACAGAATGAAGCACTCCAGTTGTGATTGACTGGCATGAGTCTGGTTTGCTTCTGGACTCATGTTGCCATTTATGCACTTCTTGTCCAGATTCAATTAAGTGAGAGGCTGGCATGAGTCGACTTTCTCCAACTACCCTAACACAGGCTTTATTCCTTGAGTGGGCCCTCAGTCAAAACAACTGGTGTTTACTAGTGATGAGTTGTTTCATTCGCTTTCTTTGGCTCCCTCCTTACTACATGGTTGCCTATGCCACTGAAGCTCTGACTAATTTCCCTGCAGTTTCCTACCTTTGCTCCAATGAGTTTCTGCTCATTTGTATTCCCACCAGATCTGTCTACAATGTGTGTATATCTTTACGTGGATTCTGTGAAGTTCGTGTCTCCTCATTTGCCTATGATGCCTCTGTGACTTAAAATGACCATACATTGTCAGGTGCAGGCTTCTTGTCTCTCCCAAGTCACTTTCTTTTGTATGTCTTCATTTCCAGTTAGCGTTCAATCTAATTTTTTAGCCTCTCACTTGATGTTCACAATTTCCAGTATTATTTATATTTGTTTCACCCAGTTTTCCTGGATCTCTGTTGTGGAGAGATTGGGCAGAGTGTATTAATGAGACACCATCATCTCTCTACCCTAAAAAATGCTTAATTTTAGATTTGTAGCTTTAAACTATATTATAGCAAACATAATATTTTTTTTAAACTGAATTACTAATATTTGATGTCTTCTTAGTTTTTCTTATTTGGAATTAAAAAGAAATATATCTTGAGATTATCATTTGACATTTATTAGATTTTGAAACTTTACAATTGAATGGATTTAATTTCAGTTTTTACGTGACATTTTTCACTTCTGAAAAATACTCCAGAGTGCAGATGAAACATATTTTTAATATACTGGGCACAAAAGCTTATAGACTTGATAGTTTAATATTGTTTTTAACACCATACTGGAGGGTAGATGCACTTTTTTCCTAGTAATATATTTAATAAAGTTATAACTATCAAACTGCTTCATTAAATTAATAGATACAATGAAACAATATATGTATCTAGAGACTTTTGAAATAAGAAAGAAGCACTGGCTTAATTCTCAGACCCCTAGCATACAGAGAAAGTAAAGCTGTTTCTACATAGGTAAATTGAAGAGATGAAACAATTACATGAAAGATTCAGGCTAGAGAAATTACTCTGTCATTTAGCAAGAAGGGTTTGGAGCCTAAAATCGGATATTCTGGTTGTCTAGTTTTATCAAATATATTGATATCTATGTAAATGAAAATCACTTTTACTTAATAATAAAGCATTCTTCATTGAAAATATACTTTGTCAAGTAAAATTAATTCAGAGCTCAGAATTGTTTGCCAAATATGCATTACATTTTTGTGTAACTAGGTAATGTTACAGTATTAAATTGTAAGATATGAGTCTACAAACATGTTCAAATTCATCAGACAAAAATACTTGACTTTCAAAAAATATAATCTGCATTATTTTCATAGGGAACTCTAAAACAAATTACAAAAAAAAAAAAATCAAGTGTAAATATTAGGGCTCTATGAATTATATCCTAAGTATTATTCTCTATTATTATCTACAGAAGCTAAGCAGAAAAAATCCTATATCCATTGCTTAATTAACATTTATTAGTTCATAAATTCCATTTTTTTCCTCCTGGAAGAAATATGTAAGGCCCATGAGACATATTAATATATGTATATCCTCAAGATTTCTCAAATATAATATATTCATAATACACTTTCACATGTTCTTATTAGATGGTCTTTATTCTGAGTTCTCTACCTCAGTAAATATCACTCATTAAGTTTACTCAAACACAAACCAAGGCATTGCTCATGATTCCTTCCTCTTTTACTCTCATACTCTCAATATTACATCTGCTTGCTTATACCCATGGTACTCACTCTTTATGCTACATGTAAGCAAAAATGCTGGTATCTTCTATACCATCTATTATCCTCTCTTTTGTTATAAACTTTGATCAGACTATTACTTCTACTAGTAATATTCTCTTAAACTTCTCTTAACCTCCATCAATCTACTTTGATTTGTATCATTTTAGACACGAGTACCTCCGTTTTTCATCAGTAACCACCGAAAGAGCTTAAGTATTTCCCTATTAGCTCAATTTGATTCCTGCATATTCCATACAATGAAGTTCACGTGTCTAAAAACTAAAAAACAAACTCATTGCCATCGAGTTCATTCAACTCATAGTGACCCCTCCCTGGATTTCCGAGGCAGTTTCTCTACGGAAGTAGGTTGCCCAACCTTCCTTCCAGCACTATATCAGACAAAGTTCTGCTGCTGTTTATGGGGTTTTCACTAGTTCATTTTTATTTTAAAAAACTGGATCCCTATAAACTTCTTCCTAATATGTCTTATCTGGACATGCTACTGAAACCTGTGTGTTATCGATGATCATGCTGGTATTTGAAATATCAAGGCATAGTTTCCAGCATCAAAATAATATAGAAGCTACCACAGTACAACAAAGTGACAGACAAGACATGGAAAAATAAGTTTGATGAATTAATGAATTTTAAGTCTACATAAATTTCAGGCTGCTGTTCTTCATTAGATATAGAAGTTATTGAATTTATGAAACGTATTAGT
Source organism: Orycteropus afer afer (assembly GCF_000298275.1). Lineage (NCBI taxonomy): Eukaryota > Metazoa > Chordata > Mammalia > Tubulidentata > Orycteropodidae > Orycteropus > Orycteropus afer. The sequence goes on along the minus strand of NW_006921663.1, from coordinate 10,289,264 downwards.
GGTAAAGGCTGAGAAACATTTCAGGCACTTAAAATTAAAATATTTTAATCTACAATTTTAGATCTTACAATTGAAAATGGATTGTTGTTATTACTGTGTGTCCTCGAGTCAGTTTTGATGCATAGAGACCCTATAGAACAGAGTAAAACTGACTAATATAGTATTAAAGACTGTAATTTTTAACTAAATAGATCTCCAAGTCTTTTTCCCTATGCAGTGGTTGGTATGTTTCAACTGCCCACCCTTGGGTAGAAGCCAAGGCTTAACCATGACACCACCAAGGTTCCTTTAAAAACGAATAGTTAGTGTTTAAACGCAGTAGATACTCCATTCCTCTCTAGATCTTTATCTAGAGTCACTAATAAATTAGACATATGCATTCAAATAATCTGAGGTCAATTTATAAATAAAACCTTCAAAAATTTATTGTCAAAATAAGGTGATAACTATCAAAGTCATAATAATTTTTCATTTACTAAAAAGCAAACAAGATGTCTGTAAAATAACATCTTAAATCTGCAGTCAAATTTTTCATCTGTTATTCACTAAAATTTACTTTAAGACTTCCATTCCTTTCAGTTACAGGGAGACATGGGTATAATTTTTAGATTTTTGTTGAACCATTATGTTTTATTTGTTTCGCCCTTCCAACAAATATTCTAGTGCCATCTGAGATTGTGATAGAGGTCAACACTATGAGTAAAGCCTACCTGAGCGCATTGGTTTTAGAAATATTACACTCATGTACAAATTGTCAAGCCATCAAAGACAATGCAGGTATCTTCCCTCACAGTGGCCTCAGGAGCACACACACACATTTTCCATTTATTATGCCTCAGCTTCCTTTATATCTCCTTAGTATTCATGACACAGTCATATTCTTCTGTTCAGTCTTATGTTTTGTGCTTCTTCTTTTTTTTTTAGTTTTGTTTTCCTTTTCTAGTAATTCTTCAGAGAAGTGACATATAAAATCTTTGTATTGCAACCAAAATTCTCAAACTTGTGAGGTTTATTTAAGTAAACATTTGTAAATAAGAACATAATTAATGTATACTCATAGTTGTGGAAACACAATGTTTTTCACATAAAGCTATCATGTGTTTTATTTCACATGTAACAATAGGTACTATGTGCTATTTTTCCATGAATATATTCATATGTGAGTGACATACATAGACTTTCAGTAAGAGTTTAAAGAAGTAATAGAATGTATTAATATATTTAAGTTTGAAAAGCTTGATGGAAAAGAAGCTGATCTCATCATAGATGTTCAATATATAGAGATAGAAAAATATTTCATTCAAGAAGTTCATAAGACATGGGGAAAAGAAACAGATGAAAAGACATGTGATGGTAAAAGAGTTCTCCAAGCAGACTTTGGCCATTGCTCTGCTATATTTTAGAAAATGCAGCCTGGACTAACTATTATTTTAAGAAGCTCATCTACCCTGATTCCTTTATTCCCCATATAAAAAATCTCCAGGTTTCCCTCCCAGCTCCAGAAAATTAAATATAATAAAATAAAAAGATACTTCAAGCTCATTGTCATCTTTCTCTGACATTTATGCATATAGATTTTCTTCAACCCATCTTTTCATTGAGGAGAATAGTGAAAAACAACATGTTAAGTCTATTGTCCTATGTGAAAAGAGGTACATGATTACATATTAACTTAAAATATTAATTTATCCATCCATCTATGATTTTTCTATGTTATTTGATAATTATGCAATATATTAGCTATTATACATATACATAAATATACACACTCACATATACACATACTACTCTCAAGTAAAAAAGTAATTTTGCTGCAAATAACTAAAAATAACTAGAAAAGTTTACATTTCATCATATCTTGATTATTTAATAGAAATCATTTTGGCTTTAGTTTAATGAGGCCATGGTATTTTGTAATTTTATTATGGTATCATTGTATTTATTTTTTAATCACCTCTTCCAGCAATTGTAGTTGATTTGATTCCTATATATTCTGTCTCCTGAGGTCCTCATGATTAGTCACAATTTATGTTGTGGAAAAAAGTTATTTCAAATGTATAATTTGTTGGTCTTATAAAATTCTATCATACAGAATCATTTTTATCAAGTTCATAATTTCCATGTACTGATGCTTCTTCACTTTTCCAACTTTTTCATTCCAATAATTAATTTTCAATATATCTTGATTGAATGTATGGTCAATTTCAGATTGGAGAAGTTGGTAAATATTTTCAATTTCTTCTTCTTTGGTTTTATTGGTAGGTGTATAAATTTGAATGATAGTATATTAACTGGTCTTCCTTGTAGGTTTATGGATATTTCCTATCACTGACAGCCTTGTAAGGAGCTATGGTGCCACAGTGGCTTAGGAATTTGAATGCTAACCAGAAGCTTGGTGGTTCAATCCCACCAGGTCCAAGGAAGGAAGATGGGCCAATCTACTTCCATAAAGATTTAAGACTTTGAAAACTCAATGGGAGTTCGCTATGAGTCAGAATCAACTTGATGACAGTTTGGTTTTGATTTGGACAGCATTGTTCTTTAGGATAGATCTTGAAATACCCTTTTCAGTGATGACCGAAATGACAGTTCTTTTCAATTTATCCTTCAAAATATATAAAATATTTTCTGTATCTAAGTGCTTAATTGTTTTTACATCTTCATAAAACAAAAACTCACTGCCATTGAGTTGATTCCAACTCATAGAGACTGCAAGGTGGCATCTTCCAAGGTGGCATCTCTATGGAAGTAGATTGCCCAGTCTTCCTTCCGAGGAGTGGCTGGTGGGTTTGAACTGCCAGCCTTTTGATTTGCATTCAAATACCCTAGGCACTATGCTGCCAGGGCTCTCTATTGAAAAACTAATTCATTCGATGTTCAATATTTAGGCAAAAATCTATTCCATGGATCCAGAGAGAACTGCATAACAAGCTGTGGTATAGTAAATTACATAGTGTGACTTTTCTAGCCATAAGTCATTGTAAACTCCATGGTGGAATTTTTCATGAGCAGCTGAGTAGCTCCTGATTGTTAAAGTTATCCACCTGGGATATTGCTGTTGAGAGTGGCATGAAGAAATCTTCTGAGAAGTTCTCTCACTCTCAGATGTATGTTGTTGTTGTTGTTGTTATGTGCCGTCGAGTTGGCCCCGACTCATAGCGACCCCTCCTTGGGTTTCCGAGGCAGTATCACTACGGAAGTAGGATTGCCCAACCTTCCTTCCAAGGAGTGGCTGGTGGGTTTGAAACACCAGTCTTCTGGTTAGCAGTCAAGTGCCTTAGGCACTATGCTACCAGAACTCAGATGTATAGGATGCTAATATTGGAATTGGTTAGCATGGCCACTCTGCCAGGCTCAAAATGAGCCCTCCTAGAGGCAGAAGGGGGAGCTCTGGTAGCGTAGTGCCTAACGCACTTGACTGCCTACCAGAAGGTTTGCAGTTCAAACCCACCAGCCACTCCTTGGAAGGAAGATGGCGCAATCTATTTCCATAGTGATACTGCCTTGGAAACCCAAAGAGGGGTGGCTATGAGTAGGGTCTGACTCGATGGCACATAACAACACAACAACAACAGAGGCAGAAGGAATCTCTCCGACCGCTGGCTGAGAAAGACATGTTGTTGAGAGAAATTCACTCCTGAGAGACATGCACTTGCTGAGAGCGAGACATGAGAGACATGTGCTGCTGAGAGAGAGATGTGAGAGAAATGCCCTGCTGAGAGAGAGACATAATAGACATTTGTTGCTAAGAGAGACAGGTGGCTGCTAAGTGAAATGACTTGCTGTGAGAGACTGAGTGCATTTTTGAACTTGAATTGTAGCCTGTTGCTTCCCTAATAAACCCCATAATCTGCGATTTCTGTATGGGCCTTGCATCAAATTGTCAAGCCCAGCAGAGAGGTGGTGGATGCTGCAGGGGGAATGGTTGGTGCCAGGGTTGGTGAAAGGACTGGAGGTAGGCAACATGTCTGGCCTCTCAGGAATAAGCCATGGGCTACTGATGGTGATTCTGTCTTCCTCTTGTGGGGTTAGAGGAGGTCAGAAGATACAGCCTCCTTGCCTCTTTGGCACAAGAAAAGCATACAATTTAAGGTTCAAGATATTTTAGATGTATTTGAAATTGTACACTTATTTTTTAAATCAATATTAAATTTGCAGATTTAATGATTATGTCTGATTACTTTTAAACATTCTCTTTCCATTATTTGATAAATACTTTAGTGAAGTTATTTATTAAGTCATATATTAATATAATATTTTGTATGATATTTTTTAAAGAAAATCTATATATGACACATAATAATGGATTAGGTGATAAAATTATGACTATATACAGGATAATTTGTTTTGTATACAATATACATTTTTCCTACCACTCTATTTTAAAGTTAAAATTAAACATAAATGAAATACAGTCTCACTTTGCAAAATTTTTCCTTAAGTTTACATGTGTTAGTTAATTTTTCCTGAAGACATCTTTCAATACATTATTATCAGCAGCATATAGTTATTTAACTACAATGCAGTTAAATTATCTCACAAAGAAGCTCATTAAGAAAAATAACAGTTTTTAAATAGTCCTTTCCTTTCATAAACTATATATATAAATTTACATATATTTCCTTGACATGCTTAAAACCATTATTATAAAATGAAAGTTCCACCTGCTTTATTTTGCAAGGTTAATTTTTAATTATTGTATTTAATCTTATTGTAATATGTTACTGAACATGAAGAAACTAAAATTCATTTAGTTTCAATAATAATATGGCAAACTCTAGGGACTGAATAAGAGAGTAAATGAAGAGATATCATATCGAATGAAAATAATATCATTTTCATAACAACCTAGAATTACTGAAAATGCCATTCTCTATGTTTAATACATTTACTGTATTTTGTTTGTTTGTTTATTTTTCACTGAATATTCTTATAAGATTAACACTATAGTAATCCAGATGAATGCTACCTAAGTAACAAAACTAGGTTGATTGATTCCATTACAAATTCATGCTATTCAATTCACACTTTTCTCTTCTTAACAAATGACAATAATCTCTAATTGGCTCTCACAGATATTTTTCAAAATTTTTAATGTGATCCTTTCTCTTCAAACCTTTTTCCATTTGCTTGCTCTACACAAATGTGTCTGTATTTCATAGAGAAGATAGTCATATCCTATAAATGTCTTTAGTTTACCTCTTAGCTCTTAATTGTATGTATACTCTTTATTTGAGGGAAAAATTCTTCCTCTGCTTTAAACCAATGTGTCCACAAATGGCTTTTTCTAGTCTCCTGTGCTAAATCACAAATTTTCCTCTTAAAACAGTATTTTATTGGATCTTCTGTTTCTTTCTTCTCAGTATCATTTCTTCAATCTGATAAAAAATAACTTCCCCACAACAAGCAACCATAAAATAGACAAAATTCATCATAATCTGTAATGAATCCTTCCATCTCCAACTAAGGACTCTTAGTCTCTCCTTACCTTCATTGGCATTTGACATCTTTCAGGATAACATAGTGATTGGAGTTTTAAATTGCAATCACCAATAACTAGCTGTGAGATCTGAATATTACTCAACCTTATTCAACCTTGCTATACCTCTACTTTCTTATCTTCAAAGAAGTTACAATAATAACACTAATTTCTAATGTTGACCACCACTCATCTGTCAGTTTGCGGTACTGTGGTCCTTGCAGATTGCTGTGATGCTGGAAGCTATGTCACTGGTATTTCAAATACCAGCAGGGTCACCCATGACAGATAAACATCAGCAGAGCTTCTGGACTAAACTTGGCCACTGAAAATCCTATAAATAACAGTGAAACACTTCCTGATATAGTGCCAGAAGATGAGCTCCTCAGGATAGAAGACGCCAAAATAGAACTGCATAAGAGCTGACCCTTTGAAGTAGAGTGTCCCTTCATTACATAAACAGACTGAAGCTTTCTCGACCTTCATTTGCCACTGTGGCTGCTAAAGAGACAGGAAGGCAGCATCTTTTGACCTCCTCTAACTACACAAGAGGAAGACAGTATCACCATCAGCAGCCCAAGGCCTGTTCCTATGAGGCCAGATATTTCACCACCATCCATCCCTCTTACCAACTTTGAACCAACTATCCCTCCCGTGGTAGCTACCATTTCTTTGCTGGTTTTGATAATTTGCAGCAGTGGCCACACATAACTCACAGATTATGGGGTGTATGAGGAAATCAGTAGGTTGCAATTCAAGTTCAGGAATGTATTCAGGAGACAGTTCTTTGATAAGGACAGTCTCCTCTCTGCTATGTCCTTTAGACATGCCTCTCTGGCCTTCGGCCTCTTAGCCTGGTCTCTGCCTCTGTGGGCCAAATAAGCCTGCCACTCTGTCTCATGCCTCTTGATTCCACTGTCACCCTCTCTCAGCTGGATGTATCTCTCAGCTGGGCATCTCACTCAGCCAGCAGTGAGAGTCCCCTCTGCCTCTAGGAGGGCTCATTTTAAACCTGGCAGAGTGGCAAAGCTAACCAATACCAACATCAGAGTTCTACATATCTGAGAGAGAGTGAACTTTCCCAGAAGATTTTTTAGTGCTGCTCCAACAGAAATACCTCAGGTAGATGACTTTATCAATCAGGATTTTAAAAGCAGATACTCAGTTGCTCACCACAAATTCCATTACAGCGTTAATTGTCAGTCTCATTATAGGAAATAACTACTACCAGCTGCCCAGCCAAGTTGCCAAATATTTTCACGGTTCCACTCAGCATTTTGGCACTTACAAATAAGAAGAAACAGCTGTGAACATCCATTAATAATAAGAGTATGGAATGCACATGTATGGATCTAAGAAATTTGGAAGTCATCAAAAATGAATGAAGCATATAATGATAGAGGCAGGGCAAGATGGCGGACTAGGCAGAAGGATAGCACAGACCCACTTCAACAAAGAAAAGGGAAACCAATTAACACAGACACAGAAGATAATCTTGGACCCCTGAGCCTTGAAGGAAAGGATGCA
>NW_006921663.1:10240679-10255701 GCF_000298275.1 Orycteropus afer afer | reverse complement strand
CAATCATGGGAGAAGGAAGGGCTGCTTACGCACAGGGAGACAGCTAAGGGGGCAGGAGAGTATGGAGGGATGGACACTGGGAAGTGGTAACTATGGGGAGGAAGTGGGAGGGGAGCTGTTGCATTGTGGTAAACTGTGGTCAATGACATGAGACAAAGTATATGCGAACTGCTGTATGGAGAATGAATTTGCTCTGTAAATCTTCACCCAAATCACAATAATAATTAAAAAAAGGTAATGGGTAGAAAAACTTGCTTAGAAATGGCACTATTTCCTCCTCTTAGGAGATTTTGTTTGTTTGTTTCTTAGATGTGGATTTTTCTTTTCCCCGCAATGCTTGTTTTGACTGTGTATGTAGTTTTTTAATTGAAATAAATTAAACATAAATAATAAAAACAAAATTGCAGAGAAGTCCTAGGAACTCTCAGCAACCACCTTCTCTTCATGAATAATAGGTAAATGGTTAATAAATTCTAAGTATTGAGAAGAAACAGAAAAATTTTGGTGTTACTAAAGATACAGTAAAGAAGCAAGATAAATAGGTACATGCATCACTATTTCCAAATTAGAATGTTTGTCTTAAATTTATTGTATTATTCAATTAGTAGCTGTTTTTAATTTTTTTAATGAGGTTTAGGTTAAAAGAAAGAGAAAATATTTTTTTTTTGTTCAAACTTATAGTAAATTATATTCTGTATACCACTTCAAATTTGTCTCACTCCAAAACTCTTATATTTTTATTGCCATGATCTTAACTAAAACTATTAAAAATTATATTATTTAAATATATCTAGATTAAAAATACATATGGTACTTAAATTATAAATGTGTCTATAAGCAATCTGAAAATACAGCACCTCCAATATATTTACATTTGGAAAGAAGTCATAAAATTGGGTAAAGAGTAACATCACACGCATATTAAGGATCTTAGTCATTCTAACATAGAAATAAAACCAAGATCATTGCTGTCAATTCTACTCATAGCATTCCTTACTTAGGTTTCTGAGGTGGTATCACTACAGAAATAGATTGCCCAGTCTTCCTTCTGAGGAGTGGTTGGTGGGTTTGAAGTGCCAGCCTTCTGGTTAGCAGTCAAATACCTTAGACACTATGCCACCAGAGCTCCCAAGCATGTTTATGCAATTAAGACAAGTATCTTAAGATGAGTTCATCTTTGATTACGGTGTTCTCTCGATCTAATGACAAATTCTTTTAAGAAAAAAGGAAAGAGACAAACACACAGATAGAATACGATCATGTGAAAAAGACTCAGAATATGTAATCAAGCAGCTCCAAGATAAAGAACACAAAGGGAAAAACAGCAACAATAAAAATTGAAGATATAATAGCTGATATATTTCCAAATATGATGAAGAAAGTACATATACAAATCCAAAAACCTCAATGAACTCAAAGCAGAATAAACTCAAAGAGATCTGTATTTGGACACATTATAATAATACTGGCAAAAGAAAAATACAAAGAGAGAATCTTGAAAACAGTAACAGAACAAAAATAAAGTGAAATTTACAGAATTGAACATTAGCAATGCAGGATCTCAGATCAAAACACTAACTTTAAACCTAGAGAAACTACAAAAAGAAGAGCAGAGAAAACACAGAGCTAGCATAAGAGAAGAAATAATAAAAAATTAGAGAAGAGATACATGATATAGAGACTAGAAAAAAAAAAGGAAGTATCAATAACAAAAAATAATTTATTTGGCAACAATAATGAATTTAAAACAAAACTGGACTGGAAAAGAAAAAAATAAAAAGCACTTAACTAAAATTGGAAATGAACCTGGAGACAATCTTTCTAGTCTTACAGAAATAAAAGAGTTGTAACTATGACCATTTTATGCTAATAAATTAGATAATATAAATGAAGTAGCAAATCTTGTAAACACAAATTACCTAAATTGACACAGAAGAATTAGAAAATCTGAACAAAACTAGTCCCAGTAAGGAGATTAAATCAGTAATTAAAAACCTCCGAAGAAAGAAAAGTCCAAGATTATATGGCTTTACTCATGAATTCTACTGAATTCTATCAATTTCTAACAAAGGGTTAAACTAAGCCTATTCAAACTCTTCCACAAAATAGAAGAGGGAAATCTGTGAAGTCAGCATTACTTTCACACCAAAACCTGAAAAAGATAGAAAAGAAAAATATAGATCAATATTCCCTAACAATGTAGATGACAAATTCTCAACAAAATATTAACAAATCCAATGTAATAGTACATTATAGGATTATACGACACCACTAAGTGTAATTTATCACAGGAATGCAGTAATGGTTCACCTTAACATAATAAATCAATTCTATACATGACATTAATAGATAAATGGTGAGCAGTGGTGGCTAAGGGAAAGAATTCTCACCTTCTATGTTGGGTTTCTGAGGCAATTATCACTATGGAAAGAAATTGCCCAGTCTTCTTTCCAAGGAGTGGCTGGAGGGTTTGAACCACAAGCCTTCTGAGTAGCAGTCAAATGCCTTAGGCACTATGCCGCCAGAGCTCCCAAGGGTCTTCTTGCAATTAAGACATATGACCCTCAGTTAATTGATTTATGGGAGCTCTGGTAGCATAGTGGCTAAGACACCAGACGCTGGCGGTTCAAACCCACCAGCCACTCCTCGGAAGGAAGGTTGGGCAATCCTACTTCCGTAGTGATACTGCTTCAGAAACCCAAGGACGGGTCGCTATGAGTTGGGGCCGACTCGACGGCACATAACAACAACAACAACTAATTGATTTATATAAAGCCACCACTCATCTTTCAGTAGAAGCTTGTGTGTTGCTATGATGACGAATGTGTGTAGCGTTGCTATAACAGAAATACCACACGTTGATGGCTTTAACAAACAGAAATTTATTCCCTTACAGTTTATGAGGTTGTTGTTGTTGTTGTTATGTGCCGTGGAGTCAAACCCGACTCATAGCGACCCCTCCTTGGGTTTCCGAGGCAGTATCACTATGGAAGTAGGATTGCCCAACCTTCCTTCCGAGGAGTGGCTGGTGGGTTTGAACAGCCAGCCGTCTGGTTAGCAGGCAAGTGTCTTAGCCACTATGGTGCCAGAGCTCCCTTAGGAGGTTAGAAGTCTGAATTTAGAGAGCCTTCTCCAGAGGAAGGTTTTCACTCTCTGGATTCTGAGTGGAGGCCCCTCAACCTTGGGCTCCAGTTTTGCCTTCCAGGCTCACTGGAGCAAGCTAGAGGCTTCTCTTGACTCACACAGCTTTAAGCCTTACAGACTCAAGGGTGGCAGGCAGGATAGCTACTGAGTGTGATGAATCCAAGATTGTCAGGTTGTTGGCTCACAGACTGCAAAGGCAACAATCATAAGAATGCCAGGCAATGTGGCAGGCCTGTTGTTGAATACTAGAGATAATGATGAGTCAAATGTAAGATTTTTTTCTGTATATACTGGAAACAGGCCACAACCCAAAGTCAACTCTTTTTCAACTGATTATCTGCTTACAGCAGATTCTACCATGGAAGTGATTATACCACATTTGATCTCATTATTGGGCAATCTACTTCTGTAGTGATACCACCTTGGATACCCAAGGAGGGGTCACCATGAGTTGGGTCTGACTTGACGGCACATAACACAACAGTCTCATTATTGGCAATAACTTTATCACACCCAACAAGCCACACAAAATCATGGCCCAGCCAAGATGATACACAACCTTAACTACCACAATGGGTATCAAAAGAGCTTCCAGACTAAGGACAACTAGGAAGAAAGACCTGGTGATGAACTTCTGAAAATCAGCTGGTAAAATCTCTATGTATCAAAATAGTTGGAGAATGATGTAGGACTTGCTAGCATTTAGTTCCCTTGTGCTTGCCATATTCATGAGTCAGGGGTTGACTTAACATCAGCTAAAAACAACAGCAATAGAAAGAAGACAAATCTTGGTTTTGGCTGCATCAGCTCTTTTCTTCTGGATATCCATGGACATTCCTTTGTTCCCTGATGTGTAGAGGATCCTCACATGGCATCTGAATTCCCCAGTTTTTGTTTGCATCTGTCTTTAATCTGAACTTTTTACAACTCATATTTGATTAGGCCAAGGACACAACCTATAATCTATTTTATTTTATTTTTTATGACTGCCATTGAGTTGAATCTGACTTATAGTGACTCTCCTTGGATTTCTGAGGTGGTATCACTATGGAAGTAGATTGCTCAATCTTCCTTCTGAAGAGTGGCAAGTGGGTTTGAACCACCAGTCTTCTGCTTAGCAGTCAAATGCTTTAGGCACTACGCCTCCAGAGCTCCCACAATCTATTATAGTCTCATTAACATAACATAGAAGTCTCTATTCCTAATAGGTATTACATCCATAGGTATAAAGGATTAAGATTCCAATACATATCTCTTTGGGGGCCACAATTCAATCCATAACTTAAATGTGTACTTAAAATATATATGAATATAAAGGAGTGAATTGAAAACATGAATAAGCATAAATACATATCATGTTGTTGTTGTTGTTATGTGCCATCGAGTCAGACCCGACTCATAGCGACCCCTCCTTGAGTTTCCAAGGCAGTATCACTATGGAAGTAGATTGCCCCATCTTCCTTCTGAGGAGTGGCTGGTGGGTTTGAACCGCCAGCCTTCTGGTTAGCAGTCAAGTGCCTTAGCCACTATACGGAGACATATCTTTAAAAAGACCAAATTAAATATTTATTATAAATAATAGTTGAGTGGATGGGTTAATTAGAAGATCACAGCAAAAAATAAAGTTATTTAAGTGTTATATATATTTAAAAATATTTTACAGAATGCATCATAGAAAGAAAAATTTATAAAAGTCAAGAACTTACTAGATGTAGTAGATAGAAAGAATTGTTCATGCAGCTTATAAAAGTTTCAGAGTGAGACAAGAAAGATAAAAATTCAAAGAGATATTGAGGATTTTCAAAAATTGTGACATTTATGAAACCTTGAATTCATGATATAAAATGAATACATTTCAGGATACACTAAATAATGGTAGTGGCATAGTTGAACCAGTTCATACTGGCTCACAGGAGTCATTTGTTAAATATTCAAGAATTTTGCCAACTTGTATTTCACTGGTAGCTTGCAAGTGGCTGTGGTGGAAATATTTATACAAGGAAAATCGGTACATACAATAATATAATTAACCAGTACACCACTGAGAAAGGCATACTTTGACCCTCTACATGGAGCTCTGGTGATGTAGTGATTAAGACATTTGACTGCTAGCCAAACGATCAATGGTTCGAACCCAACAGCCACTCCTTGGAAGGAAAAATGAGGCAATCTGCTTCCGTAAAGATTTACAGTCCTGGAAACCCAATAGGGGTTGCTATGAGTCAGAATCAACTCAATAGTATGTTTGGTGTTTTTGGTTGACCCCTTTATAACAATATTTCAAAACAAAAGTGAAAGAGAATTTTCAAAGCAGCTGAATAGAGAGGACAGAACATTTGACAAGAGCTATAAATTTAACTGACACTGGACAACTTACCAGTAAAATTGGAATATAAAAGCCAATGATACAGCCTCAAAGTTCTGTGGGAAACAGAATCTTATGTCTGGTACCTTTTAATTAAAAAATAGGCTCAAAAATTGCAAACAATTTTCCAAAAATAAAATCTCAGTAAGTTAATGTCAAGAGTATATTTCAAGCAGATTGGAAATGATGTAAGAAAGAAGTTTTGGGGTACAGGAAAGGATTAAGAGAAACTAAATCTTTAAACACTTGATAAATTAAAAATTGCAATGGAAGCCAAGTAGAAAAATGAACACAAGCAGAGTATTTATCCATGGAAACTTGATATTTGACACTGGTAACTTCAGTGGGGAAAGAAGTAAGTATTGCATATATAGTATTAAGACACTTATTTAGCCTTATACAAAAGAAAATGATCCCTGCCTCCAAAAAGTGTTCATATCCAAAAAAAAAAAAAAAAAATAGTGTACTTAGGGTCTCAGAGAGCTAAAATCAAAGTATAGGCTGAGGTTACAGTTCTCATATGGGCTCAAGATCCTCTTCTAAACTGACTCTTTATTGGAATTTTTCTTTTCATTTTCATGCTGTCTACATATCTCCCTTCATCTTAAGAAAACAACAACAACAAAAATCACTGTGTCAAATCTCTCTCATGATTAGAGTCTCTGACTTCTAGTCCTGGCATGTCTCTCTGACTCTATTAGACAAAGTTCTAAACTTTCAAAGTCTCATGTAATTTGATTGGGTGCATCCTGGTAATCCAGACTAATCTTCCTGATTTAAGATAATGTAAGCTTAACTGCATACGGGAACTGTATTTCATCATGAAATCTAACATATTTGCAGATTCCAGGGTTTAGTCATGAATATGCTTTGGATGGGGGGTAGTCCTTCTATCTGTGACATATTCAAAATTAAATTATGCAAAAAAGATCTATACACAAACTGTATAATTCTACACATATAATGTTCAAAACCAGGTAGAAATAATCAATTGTAATTTTATATGGCTGTTGTCTAGTTAGCTACTGCAGCTGGAATAGAAATACCACACATGAGTGGTTTTAATAAGCAGAAATCTGTTTTCTCACAACTTGAAAGGCTAGTTCAAATTCAGAGCACAGGCTTGAGGAGAAGACTCTGTCTATCTGTTTTTGAGGAAAAGATTTTGTCTCAATTTCTCTAATCCTGATGTTTCTCAGTTCCTTAGCAATCTTGAAGTAGCATTTTAGCAGTCTTGAAGTAGCATCTTATCTATCTTTCCACCATTTGGGCTTACATCCATTGTATCTAATTTGCTTGTTTTATATCTGAAATATGATTAAATTTAAGACAAATACTACACTGATATAGCCTCATTAACATAACAAGGTAAACCTATTCCCAAATGGGATTTTATCTACAGGGATAACGGTTAGGTTTCCAAAATATATTTGAGTGATACAATTCAATTAATAACCCAAAATCAAACACCCCTCTTAGAGTGAATTGTGACTCATAGAGACAACATGACAGGGTAGAACTGCCCCTTAGGCCTTCCAAGGCTGTAAATCTTTATAGAAGTGAATTTGTCTATCATTTGTTGTACTGTGGTGGCTTGTGTTTTTCTGTGAGGCTGGAGGCTATTCTACCTGTATATCAAATACCAGCAGGGTCACCCATGCTGGACACATTTCAGTGGAGCTTCCATACTAAGACAGACTCAAAAGGAAGAAGCTATCCATTTCTCAAAGAATTGGCCAATGAAATCCTTATGAATAGCAGTAAAGCTCTGTCTTATATATTATTGGAAAACATCATGAATAGCCCTGAAACATGTCTGATATAGGACTGGAAGATGAGCCTGTCACTTTGGAAAGCACTCAAAATACAACTGGGGAAGAGTTGCCTCCACAAAATAGAGTCAATCTTACTGACATGAATGGACTAACACTTTTGTGACCTTCATTTACTGATGTGGCATAACTCAACATGGGAGGAAGCAGCTGAAAACATCCATTAATCATTGGAACATAGAATGTACTAAGTGTACTAAGTATGAATCCAGGAAAATTGGAAGCTGTCAAAAATGAAACAGAATGCATAAACATTGATATCCTAAATATATATATATATATATATATATATATATATAAACTCACTGTCATTCGAGTCAATTCCAAGGCAGTATCTCCACAGAAGTAGATTGCCCACTCTTCTTTCCAAGGAGTGGCTGCTGGGTTTCAACCACCAGCTTTCTGGTTAGCAGTCAAATGCCTTAGGTACTACACCACCAGAGCTTCTATTCTATGTATTAGTGAGCTGAAATGGACTGGTTTTAGCCATTTTGAATCAGACAATCATATGACTTACTATGCCAAGGATGACAAATTGAAGAGGAATGGAATGTCATCCATCATCACAAAAAGTGTTTAAAGATCTACCCTGAAGCACAATGCTGTCAGTGACAGGATAATATCCATACACCTACCAGAATGGCCAGTTAATACGACTATTATTCAAAGTTAGGTACCAACTACCAAAGCCAAAGACAAGGAAATTGAAGGTTTTTACCAACTTCTGCAGTCTAAAATTGATCAAACATGCAATCAAAATGTATTGATTGTTACTGGTAATTTGAATGTGAAAGTGGGAAACAAAGAATCACCAGTAGTTGGTATATATGGCCTTGTGACAGAAATGAAACCAGATATCACATGATAGAGTTTTGCAAGACCAATGACTTATTCATTACAAATACATTTTTTCAACAACATAAATGGTGGCTATACACATGGCTTTGTCAGATGGAGTACACAGGAATCAGATTGACTACATCTGTGGAAAGAGGTGATATAGAAGATCAATATCTTCAGCCAAAACAAGGCCAGGAGCTGATTGTGGAAGAGACCATCAATTGTCACATGCAAGTTGAAGTTGAAGTTGAAGACAATTAAAACAAGCCCATGAGAGCCCAAATATGATCTTGATTATATCCCTCCTGAATTTAGAGACCATCTAAAGAATAGATTTGATGTATTGAACACCACTGACCAAAAACTGGAATTGTAAGATGACGTCAAGAACATCATCCATAAAGAAAGTAAAAGGTCATTAAAAAGACAGGAAAGGAGGAAAAGACCAAAAATGGATGTCAGAAGAAACTCTGAACCTTGCTTTTGTATGGAGAGTAGCTAATGCACATGGAAGAAATGATAAGATAAAAGAACTGAACAGAAGATTTCAAAGAGTAGCTTGAGAAGACAATGTCAAGTATTATGATATTATAGTAAAATATGATGATGGAATGTGCAAAGACCTGGAGTTAGAAAAACAAAAGAGAACAACTGCTCAACATTTCTCAAGCTAGAAGAACTGAAGGAAAAAATTCAAGCCTCCAGTTGCAATATTGAAATATTCTATGTGCAAAATATTGAATGATGAAGAAAACATCAAAAGAAGATGGAAAGAATACACAGAGTCACTGAACCAAAAAGAATTTGGTCAATATTTCAAGAGGTAGCATGTGATCAAGAACCAATGGTATTGAAGGAAGAAGTTGAAGCAGCACTGAAAGAATTTGCAACAAACAAGACTCCAGGAATTGATGGAATACTCATTGAGGTGTTTCAACGAACGGATGCTACACTGGGAGCACTTATTTGGTTACACCAAGAAATTTGGAAGACAGCCACATGGCCAACTGATTGGAAGAGATCTGTATTTGTGCCCATTCCAAAGAAAGGTGATACTACAGAATGTGCAAATTATCAAACTGTGTCATTTATATCACATGCAAATAAAATTTTGCTGATATAATTCGAAACCAGTTGTGGAAGTATGTTGACTGGGAACTTCCAGAAATGCACATTGGATTCAGAAGAGGAGGTAGAACAAGGGATATCATTATTGATGCCAGATGAATCTTGGCTGAACTAAAGAATACCAGAAAAATGTTTACTTACATTTTATTGACTATGCAAAACATTTGACTTACTGGATCATAACGAATTATAGATAACATTGAGAATCATGGAACATCAGAACACTTAATTTTGCTGTACATGGATTTGAAGTCTGTTGTTCAAACAGAACAAGGGGATGCTGCATAATTTAGAGACAGGAAAGGAGTGAATCCGGATTGTATCCTTTCACCTTACTTATTCAATTTGTATGCTGAGCAAATAGAGCAGTTGGACTATGTGAAGAAGAATGCAGCATCAGGATTGGAGGAAGACTCATTAACAACCTGCAATATGCAGATGATATAACCTTGCTTTCTGACAGTGAAGATGATTTGAAACACTTACAAGATGACAGGCTGCAGTCTGCAGTATGGATTACACCTCAACATAAAGACAACAAAAATCCTCACAACTGGACCAATAAGTAGAATCACAATAAAAGGAGAAAAGAATGAAGCTATCAGTGATTTCATATTTCTTGGATCTACCATGAACACAAGTGGAAGCAGCAGTCAAGAAATCAGACAATATATTCCACTGGTCTGCTGCAGCAAAGGGCTTCTTTAAAGTGCTAAAGAGAAAAGATGTCTCCTTGAAGACTAAATTGAGCATAATTCAAGCCATGGTATTCTCAATCTCCTCCTATGCATGTGAAAGATGGACAATGAATAAGTAAGACAGAAGAAGAGTTGATTTCTTTTGAGTTGTGGTGTTGGCAAAAGAACAAATAAATCTGTCCTGGATGAAGTGCACCCAGAATTCTGCTTGGAAATGAGAATGGCCAGACTCTGTCTCCCTTACTTTGTTCATGTTGTCAGACAGGAACATTCTCTAGAGAAAGGTATCATGCTTGCTAAAAAGAGGGTCATCAGAAAACGGGAAGGCCCTCCATGAGATGGATTGACACAGTGACTGCAATGATGGGAAAGCATTGTGAGGCTGGGGCAGGACCGGGCAGTGTTTTGTTCTGTTGTATATAGAGTCACTATGAGTCAGTGGCAACTCAATAGCACCTAACAACAATAACAAAAAGCTTTATAAGAAACCTAATTACCTAAAGGGAAAACATGGAGGGGCTTTAAGACTACATTGAGAGAGAGAGGATCATAACAGAGCTTAACCATCCAGTCATTCTGTTCAAGACACGAGGCAAGGGAGTTAATTTGTCTTTGACTCTCTAGACATTCCAGTTAAATACAGCTGAGTGAATCCCTATCGTTGCTTGATGGAGCAGAAAAATCATCCAGCAGAACTCTGCTTGAATTCTTGACTACAAAGTTATGAAGTCCAATAAAGTGGTTGTTATTTTAATCAAATAAATTTTGGGGTAGTTTATTATGTAACAGCTAATAAAGAGTACACTCACAAAGCAAAATAGTTATTTGATGTTATAGGTATTACAACAATGCATTCAAATACCAAAATTAATAATATAATTAAATGAATTTTTTTAGCATCTCAGACCTGAGATTCAAGCTGAACTGTAAAAATGGTTGAACAAAACATCATAGGTGATATCTCTGTTCTATTGTTTATTTTTAAAATTTTACTCAGAGTCTGATGTAAAACAATCAATTTTCAGACACTCACTATTACTTGTGTAAATATTTGATGTGATAGAGGTTAATTGCTGTAAAGAATCAACCACTTTTTTTTTTATTATAACTTAATTGGAACAGCATGGGTTTTTATTTAATATGTCAAAGGTTTACATTGCTCATTAATACATAGAGTACTCATTTAATCATTGATGGCATCCTGACTCCTAGGTAAGGATTAAAAAAGAAAAAAAGCCTATATATTTAGCATATAGGCTGCAAATTGCCTGCAACAGTGTTATAATTGAGGATCTACATTTTTAAAGAAACTGTAGTTGGCTTTTGTCTAGTGGCTGTGAAGAAAGTAGAAAATGTCCTGGAAATTTTCTGAGAGAAGAGAAAGATGAAAATGATTATCAATAGCAAGAATAAATCATTAAACAAATTCAACATAGATAACAAAATTAAAACAAAAATTTTCTGAGTTTAAAAAAAAAGTTAGATTATGAACAATCATAGCAAAGGATGTCAGATGAGGGAAATTTTATACTCATTATATGATAATAGGTCTACTCAGCTATTTTTCAATATTTTATCTAAATATCTTTGCTCTCATGAATTTGTCATTATGTGACTAATCAAATCCATTGATATAGAGTCAATCCTGACTGAGGATTAGAACAAAGTAGAACTGCCCCATAGTTTTTCTAAGGCTATAAATCTTTATGGATTTATAAAGCAGACTGCCTCATCTTTCTCCCATTGAGAAACTGATGTGTTAGAACTGTTGACCGTTGAACTTTTGTGTAGCAACCAAATGCTTTACTATTGTTACACCAGGGCTCCTATGTGATTAAAATAGTGAGAAATACAGTAACCCCAAGGCACTCCATTCTAAAATAGAGACAGTCTTATTACTAGAGAAATATTTATAACTGAGAAATCTGGAGCTGATATAATAATTATAACAAATGTCTATAGTGGGGAAGAATACAAAGATATTTCATACATATTCTTGTTCCCATGTTGTATAAATGAATGTGAAAGATATGTAAAGTCACTGATATAAAAGTAATAATACATTTATAGCAAAAAGATAGAATATTATGACGTAATATATGAGATATCTAATGACACAACATTGCTTGCTGAAAAGAAAGTGGACCTTGAAACACCTACTGATTATCAAAGTCTACAATCTTCAGTATGGATTAAACTTCAGTATGATGAAAACAGAAATTCTCACAACTGACCAACAGGCAACATTGTGGTAAAGGAGAAAATATTGAATTTGTCAAGCATTTCGTTTTAATTGGATCTACAATCAATGGTCATAGAAGCAGGAATCAAGAAAAAAACGATATATTTCATTTGGAAAATCTGCTATTAAAGGTTTCTTTAAAGTGTTAAAAAGCAAAGATGTCAGTATGAAGACTAAGGTGAGCCCGAGACTAGCTATTACATTTTTAATTGCTTCACATGCACACAAAAGCTGGACAAAGAATAAGGAAGCCTGAAGAAGAATTGATGTTTTTGAATTTTGGTATTGAATAAGAATATTAAATATATCATGGATGCCAGAAAAAAGAACAACTCTTTCTTGGAAGAAGTAAAGCCAGAATGTACCTTAGAATCAAGGATGGCATGTTATTATGAGGTAGCAGTCCCTGGAGAAGGACATTATGTTGGTAATATACCCACTACCGTTGAGTTAGGTCCACTCTTAGTGACCTCTTCTTGTGTTTCTGAGGCGGTATCACTACAGAAATAGATTGCCCAAACTATTTCCCAGGGAGTGGCTGGTGGGTTTGAACTGCCAGCCTTCTAGTTAGCAGTCAGATACCTTAGGCACTAAGCCACCAGAGCTCCCATGTTGGTAATATAGAGGGTCAGAAAAAAAGAATATGACTCTCAAGGGATGAATTGACACAACAGCTATAACAATGGGCTCTAGCATAGCAATGATCAGTAGGTGGCACAGGAGAAAGTAGTGTTTCATTCTGCTGTATACACAGTTTCTGTAAGTGGAAATTGACTCATTGGAACCAAATAATAACAATAACATGTGAGAGAGCTCAAGGACTCTATTTTGTAAAGAGAGATGGAGTAGAGAAAAGATAATGAGTTCATGACTTGAATCCAGACTTTTGGCTTTTCAGGGCTCTGTCAAATGCAGGGTTCCTAATCACACAAAGTCACAGTTTCCCTTATCTATAACCTATCATACAAAATAGCTTTGTGAGTGATTTGAGATAACCCATGTAAAGCAATTGGGACATAGGATATATTCAATAAATGTTAGGCATTGTAGGAAAATATTTTATTCTCTAGATAGTTTTTCATGTTTTTTTTGTTTATGAAATACTAAAGGCAGAACAAAGTCATGATATGAAATAAGCATTATACTACTCACAAAAACAAGGGCAGATGTAAAAGATTTTATGGAAGTAGAAATAATAAGACAACAGGATTACTGAATAACTGAATGTTGGTGTTGATGGAAGAGCAGATTTTGAACTTTTCTAGTTGGTTTCTTATTTGAGTAACCAATTGTTTTGGTTACCTAATGACTTTCTGACAAAAATATACCACAAATGGGATGGTTTGAATAAACAGGAGTTTATTTTCTTACCATTGGAAGGCTTTAAATCCAAGTTCAAAGTGCCAGGCTCTAAGGGTTGGGTGAAAGCCCCTCAACCTTAGGCTTCAGCTCTGCCTCCTAGTCCTGCCCCACTGAAGCAAGAGGCTTTTCTTCACTCAGACAGCTGCTGGCTGCTGAGACTGACAACCCAAGGTTGACAGATAAAAAGGCACAGTCCCAATGTTACCAAACCACATGACAAGTCATTAATTCAAATCCACTGAAAGACCCAAGATTGACAGATCATGGTAGGCTGATGAACAATGACATGGCTAGACACAGGGTCCAAGCATGCCATAAGCTAGAGACTGCTCCCGCAGGCTTCAGGAAGCAGACCACATCCCTCAGACAGCTACTCAGCTGCTAACAGTAGATTCCATCATGGAGTTGATTACCAGTGCCACCATGGGGAACACTACATGCAGCTTCCCAGCCACTCAACCAGGACCAGCCAAGCTGACATATAAACTTAACTACCACACCAATCTAAAGATATTTTCATTAATAAAGAAGGAAGAAAGGTTTGAGGAAAAAATATATAGAATCAAAAATAGGTAAAAAGGAATCAAAAAAGATTTCTACTGTTCCATACCCTAAAATACATATTAAGTGTACACACACACACACACACACACACATTACACACTGTATATATGCTAGGAGCTCGGGTGGCATACTGGATAAGGCATTTGGCTGCTAATCAGAAGGTATGCTGTTCAAACTCATCATCTGCTCGGCAGGAGGAAGATAAGGCAATCTACTTCTGAAAGATTTACAGCCTTGGAAAACCAGTGAGGGTCACTATGCATCAGAATTGGCCTGATGGCAGTGGGTTCATTTTTTAGTTTATATATATGCTAGGGCAGATACTTCTCATTTATGATTAAAAAGCTGTGGGGACAAGCTCAGGCAAAATTCTTTCTGCATTGTCTTGTTTGAAACTTCTTTTTGTTAAGGGAACTCATGCAGAGAGAGTAAGTACATTAAAAATAATTGAAGCCTAAAAAGTAGTTCTGGTAGTGCTATGCTTAAAAGCATTTGACTATGAATCAAAAGTCAAAGGTTCAAACCCACAAGCTGCACTGTGGGAGGAAGATAAGGTAGTCAATATACTTCCATAAAGATTTACAGCTTTGGAAACACTTTGGGGCAGTTCTATCCTGTCCCAAAAGATTGATATGAGTTGAAATCACCTCAATTCCTACTAGAATATAAATTTATACAATTTAAGAGCTGTGAGAAAGAAAAGAAGCAAAAAATTTCAAATAAATTTTTAAAGAGTAAGATGAGATAGAAATAATGTAGCATAGAAACCAAAAGATTTGACTTGCAAGTTGGAGAATATGATCCACAATGTCAAATGTTCAATTTGTTGTTGTTGTTGTTATGTGCC